>NC_052052.2:77844805-77979322 GCF_903992535.2 Arvicola amphibius | reverse complement strand
CACTCTATGCTAAACCAAGGTCCTCCCAACTCCCCCCAGGTCCAGGAAGGTGATCGACCAAGCTGAGAAGGCTCCCACAGAGCCCGTCCATGAAGAACAATCAGAGCCCAGAGCCATTGTCCTTTGCTTCTCAGTCAGCCCCCGCTGTTGGCCACACTCAGAGAGACGGGTTTGGTCGCATGATCCATCAGTCCCATTCCAACTGGAGTTGGTGATCTCCCATTAGTTCTGTCCCACCGTTTCCATGAGTGAACGCACCCCTCTCGTTCCTGACTTTCTCCCTCATGTTCTCGCTCCTTCTGCTCCTCATCGGGACCTTGGGAGATCAGTCCAGTGCTCCAATGTGGGGCTCAGTCATCTTCCCCATCTGTCGCCAGCTGGAGGTTCCCTCACGGTCCTGACTTTCTTTCTCATGTTCTCTCTCCTTCTGCTCCTCATCAGGACCTTGGGAGCTCAGTCCGGTGCTCCAAGGTGGGGCTCTGTCATTTTCTTTATCTATCGTCAGGTGGAGATTCTATGGTGATATGCAAGAAATTCATCAGTATGGCTATAGGAACTGGCCTTTTCAGGCTCCCTCTCCTCAGCTGCCCAAGGAACTAACTGGGGGCGTCTCCCTGGAAACCTGGGAACCCCTCTAGGGTCAAGTCTCTTGACAACCCTCAGGTAGCTCCTTAAATTAAGATATATGCTTCCCTGCTCTCATATCCACCCTTACTATATCCCAAGCACCCCATTCCTCCGAGCTCCCCCCGCTCTCCCCTTCACACTTTTCTCTCCCCATCTTCCCTTGGCCCAGTCTTGCCCAACCCTCAAGTTCCCAATTTTGCCTGGCGATCGTGTCTACTTCCAATATCCAGGAGGATTACTATATCTTTTTTGGGAGTTCACCTTCTTATTATCTTCTCAAGGATCCCAAACTTATAGGCTCGATGTCCTTTAATCATGGCTAGAAACCGAATATGAGTGAGTACATCCCATGTTCATCTTTATGGGTCTGGGTTACCTCACTCAGAATAGTGTTTTCTATTTCCATCCATTTGCCTGCAAAATTCAAGATGTCATTGTTTTTTACCGCTGAGTAGTATTCTAGCATGTATATATTCCACAGTTTCTTCATCCATTCTTCCACTGAAGGGCATCTAGGCTGTCTCCAGGATCTGGCTATTACAAATAATGCTGCGATGAACATAGATGAGCATATGCTTTTGTTGTATGATTGGGCATCTCTTGGGTAGATTCCCAATAGTGGAATTGCTGGGTCCTGGGGTAGGTTGATCCCGAATTTCCTGAGAAACCGCCACACTGCTTTCCAAAGTGGTTGCACAAGTTTGCATTCCCACCAGCAATGGATGAGTGTGCCCCTTACCCCACAACCTCTCCAGCAAAGGTTATTATTGGTGATTTGGATTTTAGCCAATCTGACAGGTGTAAGATGATATCTCAAAGTTGTTTTGATTTGCATTTCCCTGATAGCTAGGGAGGTTGAGCATGACCTTAAGTGTCTTTTGGCCATTCGAACTTCTTCTGTTGAGAATTCTCTGTTCAGTTCAGCGCCCCATTTTTTATTGGGTTAATTGGCATTTTACCGTCTAGTCTCTTGAGTTCCTTATATATTTTAGAGATCAGACCTTTGTCAGTTGCAGGGTTGGTGAAGATCTTTTCCCAGTCAGTAGGCTGCCTTTGTGTCTTAGTGACAATGTCCTTTGCTTTACAGAAGCTGCTCAACTTCAGGAGGTCCCATTTATTCAATGTTGCCCTTAAAGTCTGTGCAGCTGGGGTTATGCATAGGAAACGGTTCCCTGTGCCCATTTGTTGTAGAGTACTTCCCACTTTCTCCTCTATCAAGCTCAGTGTGTTCAAATTAATATTGAGGTCTTTAATCCATTTGGACTTGAGTTTTGTGCATGGTGATAGATATGGATCTACTTTCATTCTTCTACAGGTTGACATCCAGTTATGCCAGCACCATTTGTTGAAGATGCCCTCTTTCTTCCATTGTGTACTTTTGGCTCCTTTATCAAAAATCAGGTGTTCATAGGTTTGTGGTTTAAGATCCGGGTCTTCTATACGATTCCATTGGTCAACTTCTCTGTTATTATGCCAATACCAAGCCGTTTTCAATACTGTAGCTTTGTAATAGAGTTTGAAGTCAGGGATGGTAATGCCTCCAGAAGTACCTTTATTGTATAAGATTTTTTTGGCTATCCTGGGTTTCTTGTTTTTCCATATAAAGTTGATTATTGTCCTCTCAATCTCTGTGAAGAATTTTAATGGGACCTTGATTGGGATTGCATTGAATCTATAGATTGCTTTTGGTAGAATTGCCATTTTTACTATGTTGATCCTCCCAATCCACGAGCAGGGGAGATCCTTCCATTTTCTGGTATCCTCTTCAATTTCTTTCTTCAAAGACTTAAAGTTCTTGTCAAATAAATCCTTCACTTCCTTGGTTAGCGATACTCCCAGATATCTTATGCTATTTGTGGCTATTGTGAAAGGTGATACTTCTCTGATTTCCCTCTCTGCTTCCTTATCCTTTGTGTATAGGAGGGCGACTGATTTTTTGGAGTTGATCTTGTATCCTGCCACTGTTACTGAAGGAGTTTATCAGCTGTAGGAGTTCTTTGGTGGAGTTTTTGGGGTCGCTTATGTATACTATCATATCATCTGCAAATAATGAAAGTTTAACTTCTTCCTTTCCAAATTGAATCCCCTTGATTCCCTTATGTTGTCTTATTGCTATTGCTAGAACTTCAAGCACTATATTGAAGAGATAAGGAGAGAGTGGACAGCCTTGTCGTGTTCCTGAATTTAGTGGGATAGCCTTGAGTTTCTCTCCGTTTAATTTGATGTTAGCTGTCGGCTTGCTGTAAATAGCTTTTATTATATTTAGGAATGACCCTTGTATCCCTAATCTCTCCAAGACCTTTATCATAAAAGGGTGCTGAATTTTGTCAAATGCTTTTTCAGCATCTAATGAGATGACCATATGGTTTTTTTCCTTCAGTTTGTTTATATGATGGATTACATTAATAGATTTTCGTATGTTGTACCAGCCCTGCATCTCTGGGATGAAGCCTACTTGATCGTAATGGATAATTTTTCTAATGTGTTCTTGGATTCGGTTTGCCAGTATTTTATTGAGAATTTTTGCGTCAATGTTCATGAGTGAGATTGGCCTGTAATTCTCTTTCTTGGTTGAGTCTTTGTGTGGTTTAGGTATCAGGGTAACTGTAGCTTCATAGAAGGAATTTGGCAGTGACTCTTGTGTTTCTATATTATGAAATACCTTAAGGAGTATAGGTATTAGGTCTTCTTGGAAGTTCTGGTAGAATTCCGCATTGAAACCATCTGGTCCTGGGCTCTTTTTGGTAGGGAGGTTTCTGATAACAGTTTCTAATTCTTCGCGACTAACAGGACGATTTAGAGCATTTACCTGGTCCTGGTTTAACTTTGGTATATGGTATTTATCTAAAAAACTGTCCATTTCTTTTACATTTTCCAATTTTGTGGCATACAGGCTTTTGTAGTAAGATCTAATGATTTTCTGAATTTCCTCTGTGTCTGTGGTTATGTCCCCCTTTTCATTTCTGATCTTGTTAATTTGCGTGTTCTCCCTCTGCCGTTTGATTAGTTTGGCTAAGGGTTTGTCAATCTTGTTGATTTTCTCCAAGAACCAGCTTCTTGTTTCATTGATTCTTTGGATTGTTTTCTGTGTTTCTATTTTGTTGATTTCTGCCCTCAGTTTGATTATTTCCAGTCTTCTACTTCTCCTAGGTGAGTCTGCTTCTTTTTTTTCCAGAGCTTTCAGGTGTGCTGTTAAGTCACCAATGAGTGCTTTCTCCGTTTTCTTTAAGTGGGCACTTAGTGCTATGAACTTTCCTCTTAGCACTGCTTTCATTGTGTCCCATAGGTTTGAGTATGTTGTGTCTTTGTTTTCATTAAATTCAAGAAAGACTTTAATTTCTTTCTTTATTTCTTCCTTGACCCAGGTGTGGGTCAGTAGTTGACTGTTCAGTTTCCATGAGTTTGTGGGCCTTCTGGGGGTAGCATTGTTGTTGAATTCTAATTTTAATCCATGGTGATCCGATAAGACACAGGTGGTTACTAATATTTTTTTGTAACTGTGGAAGTTTGCTTTGTTACCAAGTATATGGTCAATTTTCGAAAAGGTTCCATGAGCCGCAGAGAAGAAGGTATATTCTTTCCTATTTGGGTGGAATGTTCTATAGATGTCTGTTAAGTCCATTTGGTTCATTACCTCCATTAAGTCTTTCAATTCTCTGTTAGGTTTCTGTCTGATTGACCTGTCCATTGGTGAGAGAGGAGTGTTGAAGTCTCCAACTATTAGTGTGTGTGGTTTGATGGCTGCCTTGAGTTCTAGAAGTGTTTCTTTTACATAAGTGGGAGCTTTTATATTAGGGGCATAGATATTCAGGATTGAGACTTCATTCTGAAGGATTTTTCCTGTTATGAGTATAAAGTGTCCCTTTCCATCTCTTCTGATTGATTTTAGTTTGAAGTCAACTTTGTTGGAAATTAGTATGGCCACACCCGCTTGTTTCTTAGGGCCATTTGCTTGATAAACCTTTTCCCAACCCTTTACTCTGAGTAGGTGCCTGTCTTTGTGGTTGAGGTGTGTTTCTTGTAAACAGCAAAATGTTGGATTCTGTTTTCGTATCCAGTCTCTTAGCCTGTGCCTTTTTATAGGTGAATTGAGTCCATTGATATTAAGTGATATTAATGACCAGTGGTTGTTAACTTCAGTCATTTTTAGTAGTAGAGTTTGTGTGTTTCCCTTCTTCTAGTTGTGCTGGTGAAGGGTCGCTAGATGCTTGAGTTATTGTCGGCGTTGTTGGACTCCTTGGTTTGTGATTTTCCTTCTATTACTTTCTGCAAGGCTGGATTTGTGGCTGCGTATTGTTTAAATCTGTTTTTGTCCTGGAATATCTTGTTTTCTCCATCAATGGTGAATGCAAGCTTTGCTGGGTATAATAGTCTAGGCTTGCATCCATGTTCCCTAAGTGTCTGTAGCACATCTATCCAAGCTCTTCTGGCTTTCATGGTTTCCATTGAGAAATCAGGTGTAATTCTGATAGGTTTCCCTTTATATGTTACTTGACCTTTTTCCTTTGCAGCTCTTAATATCTGTTCTTTATTCTGTATGTTTTGTGTTTTGATTATTATATGGCGTGGGGATGCTTTCTTTTGATCCAGTCTATTTGGTGTTCTGTAGGCTTCTTGTACCTTCATAGGAACATCCTTCTTTAGGTTGGGGAAGTTTTCTTCTATAATTTTGTTGAATATGTTTTCTGGGCCTTTGAGTTGTAATTCTTCTCCTTCTTCTACCCCAATTATTCTTAGGTTTGGTCTTTTCATGGTGTCCCAGATTTCCTGAATGTTTTGTGTTAAGAATTTGTTAGATTTGTTTAGTTCTTTAATCTGTGAGTTTATTTCCTCTATAGTATCTTCAGAGTCCGAGATTCTTTCTTCCATCTCTTGTATTCGGTTGGAAATACTTGTCTCTGAAGTTTCTGTTCGTTTACTCAGAGTTTCCATTTCCAGTCGTCCCTCAGATTGTGTTTTCTTCAATACCTCCATTTCATTTATCAGGTCTTGTACTGTTTCCCTTACCTGTTTGATTGCTTTTTCTTGTTTTTCTTGTTTTTCTTGGGTATCTTTGAGAGATTTATTTATTTCGTCTACCTTTTTGTTTGTCATCTCCATTTCTTTATGGCAGTTTTTTACCTCCTGTTTAAGGTCCTCTATTATTTTCATAAAGTACTGTTTAATGTCGGTTTCTTCTATATCTTCTGGGGTAGGGTGTTCAATTCTTGTTGTTTCGGGATGTCTGGCTTGTGGTGATGTCATGTTGCCTTTCATGTTGTTGGAGGAGCTCCTGCATTGGCGCCTGCCCATCTCTTCCCCAAAGAACGATGGATCCTCCTGCAGACTGTCAGGTCCCCTTGCAGGCCAAGCAGCTCTCAGACAAAGGCCTACCTTGCTCCTGGCAGTCAAATGAAGGAGGGGACCTCCCACCGGCCTGGGTGCACTCAATTCCAGGTCCCCAGAGCCCAAACAGGCTGAGCTGTGGGATTTTGTGGCCCCAAAGACGGGAGGATGAGGAAGGGGGAGGGGGGGAGGATTCTGGGTGCAAGCTGGGAAGGGACAGGAAGAGAGAGGCAGTATCCGGGGAGAATAACCCCTGCAGGAAGAGCAGGAAGTGTGCTGGTGGCAGGGGGAGTTGTGGAGAGTCGGTGGTCCCTCTCCGGGCAGCTGCCGCGGTTCGGGCACTCACTCCTCACTCACCCCAAAGAACGATGGATCCTCCTGCAGACTGTCAGGTCCCCTTGCAGGCCAAGCAGCTCTCAGACAAAGGCCTACCTTGCTCCGGGCAGTCAAATGAAGGAGGGGACCTCCCACCGGCCTGGGTGCACTCAATTCCAGGTCCCCAGAGCCCAAACAGGCTGAGCTGTGGGATTTTGTGGCCCCAAAGACGGGAGGATGAGGAAGGGGGAGGGGGGGAGGATTCTGGGTGCAAGCTGGGAAGGGACAGGGAGAGAGAGGCGGTATCCGGGGAGAATAACCCCTGCAGGAAGAGCAGGAAGTGTGCTGGTGGCAGGGGGAGTTGTGGAGAGTCGGTGGTCCCTCTCCGGGCAGCTGCCGCGGTTCGGGCACTCACTCCTCACTCACCCCAAAGAACAATGGATCCTCCTGCAGACTGTCAGGTCCCCTTGCAGGCTAAGCAGCTCTCAGACAAAGGCCTACCTTGCTCCGGGCAGTCAAATGAAGGAGGGGACCTCCCACTGGCCTGGGTGCACTCAATTCCAGGTCCCCAGAGCCCAAACAGGCTGAGCTGTGGGATTTTGTGGCCCCAAAGACGGGAGGATGAGGCAGGGGGAGGGGGGGGAGGATTCTGGGTGCAAGCCACAAAACTGTATTTAAATAGTCACACTTAATTTATCATTTTATTTGTTGAAATGAAAGAGGGAGTAGCCAAATAAAAGAATAATACAGAAATGAAAAACTTGAAGATACATTTAATTAAGATTTAAATAAAAGACTTAAAGAAATTGATGTGGAAGAATGAGATAAAGAAACGGGGTCAGACCATGTACAGAAATAAGTTGGGAGGACAAGTCTTGTTACAAAGAGCTGTGAATTATCCTCACCTATACATATCAGGAAAATGTTTGCGATGTTGCACAGTAATAGAGACTATGAAATAGGACTTTCCCAGATACACATAATTTATTTCCTCTATCAAACTGACCATCAAGAATCCATTCCTTCTCTTTGGGGAAATAAATCAAAAGAGGCTATATGATGATAGTTGAATAAGAATTATACAAAGAAACCTGATACCAAAAAAATTTTATATCAGTTCTTTCTGATATATTTATATTTCTTGCTAAGGATGTTTGTCCTCACTACAACCATTTTCCCTTTTGATTTCCACTGAAAATAAACAGGACATTTACCAAACCCAAGAAGTTCAGGATTCATGATTATGCAATTCATATTAGGATATATTGTTGAAAAAGTCTAAGTTTTTTTTTTTTTTTTTTTTTTTTTTTTGGTTTTTCGAGACAGGGTTTCTCTGTAGCCTTGGAGCCTGTCCTGGAACTAGCTCTTGTAGACCAGGCTGGTCTCAAACTCACAGAGATCCGCCTGCCTCTGCCTCCCGAGTGCTGGGATTAAAGGCGTGCGCCACCACCGCCTGGCTCCATCACTGCTTCTTTATCAGTTCTTTCCACTTCTTTTCTCCAGGCCCACACCCTACAATTAGTTCCACAGCCCCAGACTATATCTGCCTGTTCATCAAATGTCAGAACTAATACCAATGTACAAAGCATTTTAAGAAATTAACAGTCTCATATTGGATTTATATGCTTCAAACGAACTTATAGGAAAACTTCAAAAATAATGTACCATAGAGAACCAAGAATTTTATTTTTTAATTTTAACTAGTTAAATTGATGAGCCTTAAAAATGTATTAGTAATTGCCTAAGATTATTACTAGCTATGGTTGCTTTAAGTGGGTGCTGAATTGCAGATATCATTATCTCACAAAGTTAATGAGTTGTGGTTTGGGGCAGAAATAAGGTATCAAGGTGTTTGTAGAGGAGGAAATGAAGTATAGAACAAACAAGTTTCTATTGTTCCATTTAATTCCCATTACTCCGAAAGTTAAATGATATCTTTTTATTTAGGAAGGGAAGTTTTTGACTTTATAGTCACTTGAGCACTGGATCAAACCTTTTATTCAATACTCATGTTGTGAAAATTCTGTTGTCACTGAACTATTCACAGTTTCAGTTTCCTTATATATGAGCTGAGTGACATTCAAAGAATCCAAACAAAACTTTATCTAGCACATAAATCAATGCCAATTGCATAGATTTATTACTGTGATTAGATGATCTAAGCAGAACTTTCAATTTGGTAGGACACAGCTTATGTTTTTGTTCCACTCTTAATAACAAAGTTCACAATTTGCAACAGGCACTGACCAAATAGAATACAAAGATCACCATGATTTCTTCATTAGAAAGCACAAGTTAAGAAGAATGGTGGGAACTTTGACCTGATCACCTAATTCTATACTATGTGTTTAGAACCTGTCAAAATTCAGGAAGTGCTTCAGAAAAAGCTGACATAGTCATCACCAGTTTTGCCAAGAATTTTCCCATCCAAAGATGGGAATTACAAAATAAAAGGGTATACACACTCACAAGAATAGCCTATATGAACCCAGTCAAATATATTGATGAGATGGGAATATTACATGTGGCTTTTTAACCTTCAAATTTTAAAATATTTTTCATGTAAAAATAAATTAAAGTAAGGATTCTCACTATACATTAAAAGCAAAACAAATAGGAGTAAATAGGAACAAACAAATAATACATGATCAGAATATTCTAAAAAAATAAAAAAACTGTAAAAAACTGTTTAGCCAAGCTTAACCAAAGCATAATACATAACCATATATAGGCCATAACCAAAGCATAATACACAATTTGGTTTGAGGTAAAGGGGACAATAAAATAAAATGTAACTCCTTTGTTGAAAAATATTTATGTTGGGCTTATAACGTATCCAGCAAAATTTATTAAGTGAAAAAGTAAAATAACAATAACAATAAACACATAAGAGCAGAAGAGTCCACATCCCTGAAGCTAATGGACCTTGGATTTTTAGTACAGAGGCAGCCTATAAGGAACTATACTGAGACAGAAAAAAAATCAACTCACGCATATTATAATTCTATATGATAGAAATGCTAAAAGTTTAGCATACTAGCATACTAGTGAGGAATTAGTGCAAGCATGGAACATCCGAGCTCAATCAAAATAAGGAAGTCTACCTTAATAAGTGCTATTTGAACTGAAACATAAGTGAAGAACAGAAAAAAGATCTAGCCAAACATCCAGATTGAGGAGTAAGAGGAGGACTGGGATAAGGAGGCATAGTAGAAGGATTGCTCAGGGCTAGGTAAAGCAGAAGTGCTGGAAGGAAGGATGAAGAAAAACATGAAGAAGATTTCCAATGGAAGAAATGAGAAGCAACTACGTGTTATCTTAAGGTAATGAGAAGTTGTCAGTCTAATTATGACCGTGATGTGATCTGTGTCCGAGTCCATGTGTATGTGCAGACATGTATGCTTAGTGTATGTAAGTGAGCATGTGGACTTGTTTGTATGTGTACAGGCTTGAGAACCATGAAATATATTATGGTTAAAAAAAAAGTCTTGTGTGTCAGCTGGCCCTCACGTCCTTTTTGAAGCAGAGTACCTTGGTGTTCACTGCTGTGAATGCCAGGGGAGTGAGCTTGCAGTTTCTAGCACTGTCAGATTCTTTAAAACTGGAGTTGTAATAGCCCTGACATGGATGCTGGGCACCAGAATCAGGTTCTCTAACGCAGTCCTATACTCCCTTAACTGCTGAGCCATCTCTCCAGCCCCAGCAGAACTCTTTAGACAGTGTAGCATTAGATCCAAACCAAAATTTCAAATATTCATTGCTACTGAATACTGACTGCCATATACAAGTTTTGTGATTCTTTTACACTACCTGCTATGAACTTCAATTTCATTCTCTTGAAAAAATACCAGAATCCTTACATCCTTGATGACACATCCATCATCAGACAGTAGTGAACCTAGGGGGATAGCATAACACAGTTCCTCCCCCACACTCAACAACAATAATATTATGCTTATAATTCTTAACCTAGTCACAGGAAAGATTTACCAGCTTCAAGCCACCAAATTCTGTCTTCCAGGGCCACCTTTCACTTTTTATGAAGGGCAATTCCTACCTTGACATTTGCATTTTGTTTCCTAGGTTTCCCCAGCTGGGACCTTCACATCAAGAAAATCTATCTTTGAAATGAAGGGTGATTTAATGTTCTCAAGCACAGCTGAACCCCCTTCCTTTAGAAGTGTGGCATTTGCCTGTAATTTCCAAATATTTTTAGAATGAACTGTGCTCTGTAGATTCTGCCCAGTATGCAGACATAATGAGTCAAGGAACCTGTACAAATATCAGAAATTTGAAGGTGTGTTTATCAGAAAATATGGTTGAATGAAAATTTGCACTAAGGTAAAAGAGAATTTTTATTGTTTTTTCATCTTAATCCCTCCTCTTCCCATTGTCAGATTTCTGAGTTAGAATACTTAAAGACAATGAGAAATTAACATAGGATTCTAGAAACTACAAAAAGAAGAAAAAAGTAGAGGCCAAGGGAGATCTTTAAAATAGCTCATTATATTGCTGTGCATTGTTTTGTGGTGGAGCCTTAAACAACTCTTGAAGTAAAATGTTTATTACTTCATGAGACCACATGTACCTTCTGGGCTAGCTACAGTTGCTTAAAATTGTTATTCTTGTAATTGTAGTCTTTTGTTTGTTTGCTTGCTTGCTTGCTTTGTAATAGAGATAACATTACATCTTTCTGTAGGCTGTGTCTATTTGGTGATATTATCTATTTATCTATCTATCTATCTATCTATCTATCTATCTATCTATCTATCTATCTATCATCTATCTATCTATCATCTATCTATCTATCTATCTATCTATCTATCTATCTATCAATATCTATCTATCTATATACATATATACATATATATATTCAAATCCATGAGTCCTTCGACTTTGAAACATATTTGAATTCAGTTATAGTTGAAAATCTAACAAACACACAAATAAATAAAACCAAACCATAGAAAATTTAAATATTCAAAGTAATGAAGATAGGCTGTAATAATTACACTTCAACGCATCTGCATAACCCTGCTCTTGAATTCTGGCACAGTTCCTGTTAACACAGCTGAAGTTAGGTTAAACTTGTATCAGCAAATTCTCACTCATATTAGATATTGCACTAGTAATAGAAGAGAGAGAGAAAGAGAAAGAGAGAGAGAGAGAGAGAGAATATCTGTGTGACTGTGTATGCTTTGACTCATAAGAAAATGTAAAAAAAAAAAACAATTTTTGCTTTCCTTCTGTTCTCAATTTTCACTGTTAATTGCTCATGAGGATCTTTTAGGCCAATCATTTCTTCCTGTTAATTATCAGTTTCAGCCCTTTGGACCTTTGACTCACTCAATGAGACTTAATTTACCCACTCACTGATCATTCCACACCCACTTTCCAAACATTTTGGGAGTTATTCAAATAATAAATCTTTCTTCTAGGTTAAAAAATACTGAACACAATATTTTACACAGGGTAGGACTTAAGACACTCAGAAGGAAGATATGTTTAAGCTTCTAGTGGTTTATTTATAAATCATTTGACAAATTTTTATTCAGCAACCATAAACATCATAATCGCTATGGTAAATGCAATTATGAGCAGAAGTAAACCATATTTTCTTGGTATTTTAGTTCATGTGTAGGAGACATACACTTATTGAGCTGGATGGTGGTGCCTTTAATCCCAGCACTTGGAGGCAGAAGCAGATGGATCTTTGTGAGCTTGAGCCCAACCTGGCCTACAAGAGCTAGTTCCAGAACAGCTAGGACTGTAACACAGAGAAACCCTTTCTTGAAAAACCAAAGGATAGAAAGAAAGTAAGAAAGAAAGAAAGAAAGAAAGAAAGAAAGAAAGAAAGAAAGAAAGAAGAAAGAAAGAAAGAAAGAAAGACAGAAGAAAAGAAGAAAAGAAATATAATCATCAAGTAAGTATACAAGTTAATAAAATACCCTAAGTTATTTGTATGATATAAAAGAATTCTGTGAAAATATTGAATGTGATAATCAATGAGGAATATGTTGTATTCTTAGGAAAATAGTTAAGAAGAGATGGTGATGTTCCTATATGATAATTCATTCTTGATGGTAGGAAACTTTATGTTGGTTGAGCCATTGTCCTGATACAATAGTATGTTGAAATGATGGAAACAGATAAAGCCTTTGTGTCAGCAGAATATTAACAACATTCCAGTACCCACTCTAGTTACCACATTTGGTGTTCTGTGGGATGTAGAGATATGTCATCAATTAGTAGTGCCTTGGTTCAAAACTATTTCTGAAACTAAGCAAGCTAATTGATTTTTAAGTAGTTCCCTACACTTTTTTGATCATTTTTATTGTATGTTATAATATTGTAACTCTCTAACAATAAATTCTAGAGTAAATTTTTTTCCTAAAACTATTTGAATAGTACTCCTTTTTCTTTCTATGTAAATTCTTTTAATTCTTTTCCAACTTCCAGAATGCAGTTGGGAAAGCACAGTTTTTTTCATTAATCTGAATGCTCAGACCCGATGATTGAAGTCCTTATAACACAGGTCTCTCAAACTGAGTGATGTGATTACTTTTTACTTGTGAAAGGTTTTTTTTAGCTTGTATGTATAATAATGGGTTTATTCATTTTCTACCTTAGAATTATACTCAATGTTTTTTGTCAAATAAATGAAATAATCTAATTATCTCTGTCCTGTGAATTTGTGATTTTATCTCAGTTGCCATTGTATCAGTATACACACAGATTAAGATAGTGTTTATATTTTGTGATTTTTTTCTTTTGTGTTTTGTTTTGTGGAGTGGGTAAGTATTTGTTCTTTATTACAAAGGTGAACACTGGGTCTAGGTTGAGATACTGTCAATGGACTGGAGATTCGTCACACTTTATTTTATAAGAAAGCCTCTATATTCTCAAGAAAGAACCATTTTCTAAAGTTCATTAATAAATAAAAAAAATAAAGAGCCTGCATATGAATAAATGATGAAAGTATCTCCCTTGATAATGTTTTAAAAGTTTCTAAAAATAGCTCATGACTTTATATACAAACTTACTGTAGTTAGAAGAGGCAATAAGGATGGTTTTGTGTTGCATTTTACTAAGAGAAGGAGGATACAGAGAGACAGAAACTCCAAGACCTGTGACAGAAGACATTTACCCTATAAAGATCATTTAGCCGGGGAAGAATATTTACAGAACTTTTCTTGATTGCCATAAATTGTGTAGTGTCACCATGACACAAAATTTATAGACATAAATGCAGCAGAGTCATATGGCTTTCTGGAATGGATCAGATCAGTTTAATATGCTAATATATCGTCACTGTTTCAATGATATTCTTGTATTATTACTCATATATCACAGGAATGTGTTTACATATCTTTCTCACTACTAGATTGTGACGCTTTCTTCAGACCTGGCTAAAGCCATATCTGCTTTATCTTATGTTCCCAATACCTATTATACTTTTAGTCATTAAATATAACAAAGATTCAAGAATTATCAAACTCTTCATTGTAACAAATATGATGCACCAAGACTTATTCCTAGGACCTCATGGGACTCCATCCATGACAAGCCTAAGTGGAAATTTCTACAAATCCATATCAAATAGCATTAAAACCTTGGTGGTGTATTTGAAAGCAGACACTAAGTATTGGTAACTACTACAAATCGTATTTTTTAAACTGATATTACTAGGTGCTTCCTGATTCTTCTGTGGCTCCTCAGCACTCGTGTGTCCTCTGTGGCCCTAGTGTCAGTTGTAGAGGACCAGTCATTGTGTGTTTTGAAAGTTTTGCCTGAAAGCCTAGATAATTCTGAATTACCATAAAAATTTGGTAATCAATTCCCCCTTTCTCTTTCAAGTTAGTGATGGACAATCTTATTTCATTCTTGTTTTTTGCTGAAGGAAATCAATTTTAGTTGCTATATTGTAATTAAAAATAGAATAGAAAGAAGTATGAGTTTCAGACAGAATTTGAGTCCTTGCCACATCTTTTGGCTCTTTGCTTTGAAGAAGCTACTTAGCTTCCCAGATTTTCTATTATGAAACTTATAAAAGAGACAATGAAACTAGTGACATATAATATATTCTGATTATGGTTTTTCCTCCACAAACTCCTCTGAGATTTCCCCCTCCCTCTCTCCCATTATAATCCCATCCTTTCTGTCTTCTTTTAGAAAACAAATTGACATCTATGAATAATTATAAGGAGCTAGAGTGATATCTCATTGGTTAAGAGCACAGGCTGCTGTTCCAGAGGACCAGAGTTCAAATTCCTATCCCGACTTGGCAACTCAAGACTATAATTCCACTTCCGAAAGTTCCAAAAGCCTCACACAGACATACTCACAGTCCAAACACCAATGCAAAAAGAAATAAAATAAATAATTATAAAAAAGAAGGCAGTAATATAAAATAAAATAAACTGGAATAAGACAAACAAGCAGAGGCAATGGAGACAGAATAAAATTTTGAGAAGCACATGCAGATGCAGAGACACACATGTTCATAACACAAGAACATATTTTTAGCTACTCATTCCCTATTTTAAAATTCTTTCTTAAAATGCCTGTTTATTTTCTCATGAGAAGGAGAAAGTGAGAGAGCAAGAGAGGATGTGAATGTGAGTAGATTGAGGGTAGGGAGGATCTGCAAGTTAGGAGAGAGGAAAACTTAATCAGGATATATTCCATGAAATGAAAACATTTTCAGTAAAATAGAATATGCACAAAAAGTTCATAAAGAAGATAATCATTGTCACATTGATAAGAATGTAAAACAAGCTAAACGTCAATAAGAAAATAATTAAGTGTATTAGAATGTTTGTGTAGAGTAGCATATTCTAACTCATTGAAAAGCTTTTATTATAACAAAGATCAAAAAATAGACACTGAATTTCTATCACTGATCTCTTGGATTGTGACAGTATTATAATGTATTTTTAAGTTTTTTTTTTTTTTTATATTCACGTATGAGTCTCTGTGTATGTGTATATAGCAGATACCCACAGAGACTAGAAAACGGTATCATTTCTGCTGGAACTAGCATTAGGATGGCTGGGAGATTATAGATGTGAATGCTGGTAAACAAATTTATGTCCTCTGTAAGACCAATATACACTCTCAATCACTGAGACAAATCTCCAACTCTATGACTTATATTTTCTGCATTTTTATTTACTTTAAGAGTAACATACGTATTTGCTATTATATAAAATAAGAGAAATATCTCCACTATTCTTGCATTTTATTTATGAATTTTATAGAATACTGTTAAGAAAAAAATGTAGCCGGGCAGTGATGGCGCACGCCTTTAATCCCAGCACTCGGGAGGCAGAGGCAGGCAGATTTCTGTGAGTTCGAGACCAGCCTGGTCTACAAGAGCTAGCTCCAGGACAGGCTCTAAAGCTGCAGAGAAACCCTGTCTTGAAAACCAAAAAAAAAAAAAAGAAAAAAATGTAGTGAAGTTTATAGAGAGTAGAGAATATATAAAGACCATGATAGTGATGCCAGTGTGTTAAACACTTTATGCTGTTTAACATATTTGTTTAAAAAAGTTATTTTTACACTGAGTATATATTAATTTTACAAGCAGAGGAATATAACAGATACATTATTGAAACGTAAGTGGTAGTCTTTAAGTAATGTTAATATTATCACCCAACTAAAGATATTCATCATTTAGTTAAAGCCTTTGCTAACAGGCTGAGTGAAAAGGATATTCTAAAATGGTTCTCCATCTTATTCAGTACTTTCTTTGTCCTGTTCCTATAAAATCTTTCCATATTAGAACATGGAATATGGGGTAACCTAACTATATGTCCCTGGGTGTTGGTGCCTCATGTTTGGCTCCAGAATAATCTCTTATCCTTGTTGATGTGAGAGTTGTGTCTTTGTGTAGACATGATTAGCTACAGAGAATGGATTAATACTGGTTCTGAAAGTGAATCATCTACAGCTATGTGTTAGAGAACTGAAATGTAATGTATGTAATTTACTAATTAATGTACTAATATATATTAAGTCTGTTGCATAATTTGAAAGTAGGTATGGAAGATCATTTGGAAATTTAATTCCTAATGAGAAGGACAGAGGAGTGATGGGCTCTTTTGTTTTTCTGCCAAGTAGGTACTTTGGGGTGGAAATGAACATTATAAAATGTGATGCAGAATGAAACAATTCTTGGGTGTGAAAGAAATATTAATTAACATTATTATAACCTTTGTGTGTTCCGGACAGATGCTACTTCTATGCTTAATCTAATGGCTATAACAGTAATTTCCATCCCGATATTTTAAATAAGGTATAATATCTTCAATTATCTCAAGATACAGTTAACATCCATCAAGGATTACTGGAACACAGTTAAATGTCATACCTGCTAATTACAAAAACAAATGTGTGTAATAGGTAGTATATGCCATTGAATTAAAAGGATGACTTTTAAATTGTCATTTCATGGAGGTTTGGAACTGTTAATTTGGGAACTGAAGGATCAGGCAAATATATATGTATCAAAAATGGAAGCAGAAAGATATATGATTGTGATGGGGAGAGATTGAGACCTTTTGACAAAAGCTGTTGAGCTGAGAACACCTTGCCGCTTATTATAGTTATGATAGCTTGCCTTGCCTTAGTCTCTTTATTTTAATGTAGATGTCTAAGAGTGGGTGGGTGATTGAAGGAGTAGGAGAGAGGTTATGTGTCTTCCCGGGGCAAGATGGCAATTGAATGACTACCAAGCCCTTCCCCTGTGATGCTAATATATGCATCCATTGTTCCACCCTCTTTTCTAGTAATAGTAAACAACATTTGTCACTTGCAACAGACTACTTTTCACTTCCAAACTGATGGTGAGCTGACATTTGTATTTCAAGTACCAAAGCTTAGGATTCAGAGGCATAAGGCCCAGAGAAGATATATGTGGTGGGTGGAAAGAGAGAATAAGGTTCGCATGTAGGATTCAGAAAATCCTTCATAAGTCTGCCCTCGATGACAGGAGATGGCCTAATGCCTCATTAATTCCCACCAAGATGACTGTGATGTATGGTCTCCTTTCAATCTGAAACTAACTAAAGCAGTTTTAAAAAAAAGTCTAATTTGCACATGTTTAATGCATCATTATGCTATTATAGTCTTTCAACAAGAGATTTAATAACAAATTAGCATTTCTTTAAATAAAACAATCACTTCCTTCCAAAGTCCCCAGATAACACAATTATTTTGTGTTTTGAGTGCAGTAGGTGACAAGAGAGAACATTTGGTGCTTCAGTGGGGGTAGAAAGAACCATGTGAGGGCCTTCTATTTATTTAATGATTAGTCACCTAAGGGCTAATATTATCCCAATAAGGAAGAATTTCCAGAAACAAAAGGACAGTTGAAGTAACTGTGAGCAGATCAAAGCCCCAGCTCCCCCCAACCCCCCCACAAATCCCCAAAAGGTGAGTTTTACCAATTGGTTATGATGAAACGAGAAAAGCAGTTAAATAGAAAAGTTTGTTAGATAAAAAATAACTTTGGTTAATAATCCAATATCAATATTTTATAATAAGATATCAGGTACCATCTATATTGGTGATGTAAGAGGGTTACTATAAACAGGAAATTAATGGATGTATTTTAACTCAATAATTCTTTGTTAAATACCTATATGATATGGGCCATGATGAGTCTGTCTTGGATGCATTCCTTACAAGTTTAAACACAGAAGAATATACGCACATGAACTAAACACAGTGTATAGTTTACTAAATATTAAACTATAATAACAACCTGTTTTGACAGAAAAGAATGTTCTAATCCAAATGAGATATTTAGAGAAAGGTTTGTGTACACGATGAATTTTAGACTGGGTCATTTATTTAAAATATATACATATAAGATTGTATACCACCATTTAAAATCTAGGAACCACAAATAGGAAAAATTATACTGTATTTATCTTGCTTAGATTGGTTTGGCTCACTTAATATGATTGTCTCCAGTCTTCCCCTTTCCTCAAAACTTTATGATCCTTTGTGCAAAACAAAATAAAATGAAACAAAACAAACAAACGATGACAAAATAATCCTTTAAATTAACTACATATGTCACATATGTCACATTTTCCTAGCTATCCCTCTGCTATTAGACATCTAGACTGCTTACAAATCTCAACTGTTATAAATAATGCTTCAGGGACATTCATATGTCAGTGATATGTTGAATTGAAATCTTTTGGGTAAATACCCAGGAGTTGTATAGCTGAATGATGTGGTAGGTTAACTCTTATTTTTTTGAGAAACTTCCAGACTAACCTCCATAGTAGTTAGACTAACTTATACCTCCTCCGCTGTAGTGATGAGCTCTGGGGAGGCCTGCTTTTCATCCTGCCCAGCTCCCGGCCACCGGCTAGCTTATGCCCTGAAATAACAACACACCAATTGTATTCTTTTAAACACTGCCTGGCCCATTAATTTCTTGACTTCTTACTGGCTAGCTCTCACATTTTGATTAACCCATTTCTAATAATCTTTGTAGCACCACGAGGTGGTGTCTTACCGGGAAAGATTCAGCATGTCTGACTTGGTGGCTGGCTTCATGACTACCACCAAGGTCCCAGAGAGGAGAGGCAGGGCAATTGCCCGAGGCATCTGCCTCACTCCCAGTACCCTGTTCTGTCTACTCCACCCACCTATGTTCTAACCAAACAGGCCAAGCAGTTTCTTTATTAATTAACCAACGAAAGAGCAAATAGATAGAAACACTCCTGCATCACTCCACCAACAGTGTATTAGGGTACTCATAAACATTATTAGCAGTTGAAGTTTGTGTTCTTGGTGACTGACCTTTTGAATAGAATAAAATGGAATCTCTATTAAATTTTGTGTTGTATTTCTGTACTTAGTCTTTAAGTCTAAAGTATGTCTGTAAGGAATGAATAAATGTATGTATGTAACCCAAACTGAATAACAACCTAAGAAAATATGCAGTAGTTATATGGAAACCTTACGGGACAGAACACAAATGATGATACTGTTCAGTGCCTGTCTTGTCAGTTTGGATTGCTGCAATAGAGTAGTATAATAGGTGGGAGACTTAAAAATACAAATGGATTTCTTACATTTCTGAAAACTGAGGATTTCAAAGTAAAGTTGCTTACAGATTGGATGTTTGGGGTTGGCTTCACTTCCGATTTCTAGGCAGCCACCTTCTTCCCTTTGGACCCTCACATAGCAGACTTAGAGGGGGGTCATTCTTGCAGAGTGTCTTTTATTGGAACTTTAGTCACATTGATGATGTTTTCACTGTCCTAAAATGACTATCTTGCCATTGTCTTCTTACTATGACGTCGGGATTAACATTTTCACTTGAATGTTTGTCTGTAATAGCCGTCTTCCTGCACACTCATCTTTTTTCATTCCGGAACTTCAACGGTTATTAATACATGGGTTTGACTTCTTTTTGTTATAGGAGAATAGGAGATAAGTAAATCACCTCCATTGATTATGGTCAAAAAGAAAATCACAAGATATACTGTGTTGGAGTACACAGCATGTAAGGTTGCAGTCTATCATGTCTGAAAGTTCTTTCTCTCTGGGCTGGGCACAAAATGTAGGACTCCCTTTCCAGCAGTACTCTCTCCCTACCTGGGTAGTGTCTTTAGCCTTACAGGCCTGACCTTATGAGAAGCTGATTCTAAGCCTGGATGCCTATCTCAAGCACAACCTTTGACATAGATCCCTGCAAATATTCCTCTCCTGATGCCCATTTGATAATTAGGTTTTGTGCTCCAAACTCTATGATAGGACTGACTGTGTTGCCCATTGCAAATTAGGTGATGTCTCAGCTGCTGCTGCCATCCTATGTATTTTACTTACTACTCTGGAATAAACTGAGCTGTAACAATGAAGCTGGCTCCTGGAAAGCTATTTCCATAGTAAACCTTGTTCCTTGCTTCTACACTCTCCTCCCTCATGGACTGGCGGCCATTGATACCAGTGGAGGAGAGACATCCACACTAGTAAATACAGTTTCTATTTAGCAATACAACGATTATGTTCCAATTGAAAAGAAAGTCTTGGTATTAACTTCCCATAGTTAATCATCTCATAGTAAGACAAATTATAAAATATTTCACCAATGTGTATTTTTATTTCTCCCTTCACTATTCTTCTTAACATTCCCACATAGCTCTCTCTATTCTCTTTTAAATTCATTGCCCCTTTTCCATTATTGTTATTATATGAATATATGTATATATGTATGCATATGTATTTTTGTATTTTCATACATACATATTCCCTATATAACCTCAGTCTGTACAATGTTATATGTATATATGTTTTCATGGCTGATCATTTGGTATTGGAAAACCATTGGTGTAGTCTTCCCTAGGAAAGACTATTTTTCCCACTCAGCATTCCTTAGTAATTCTTGGTGTAGGATTGAGACTTTCAGGCATATCTCTTGCCATGCTTGTCTAGTTCATGGTTAGGCAGTCATATTTGTGATTCTTTATAGGTATAGCTTCAGACATTACTGGGAGACATTATCTCTCAGAAAAATCAAAGATTTTCTGTCCATTACAATCTTTCTGTGTCATCTTCTGTAATGTTTTCAGCAGAGTACAAGTGATCTGATAGAGGAAATGGGAAAAAGGGGAACTTTTTATGAAGTGGGGAGAGTGCCAAATATAATATAAGAAGGATCAAATAATAAATATAATATCTGTAAAAGACATAAGGAATAATACTATCAACTGTATGTATATCTACATATATGTGTAAATAAATATGTAAATTGATAACTACTTGTAACTGAAAAATTAGTTTTCTCCAGGGGAGACTCATAAGGGAAACAAAATGCTCATAACTGTAGGCCATATACTGGGCAATAGATTTCCAAGAAAAAAGAATTCAGTGGCATCTTTAGAGATTCTTTTTCTCATTATGTGCCAGCGCTTTTTTGTCTTTTTGCTATTGTTTTGGTTATTTATTTTAATCTTTATTTTTATTTTTACATTTGTTCATTTTACTTTTTGTAAATATACCTTATAGGTTTTGTGTATATCTTATTACTTCTTGTTTTGTGTTTTTATGGCATTTGAGAGTGTGTGAATTAGTGTGTCTACTTCAGGCTTTTGTTTCTTTTCTTTGGTTCTTCTCCTTTTGTTTCTTTTGTCCTATTCCAATTTGTTTTTTATTTTTTTTGGTTATTATCCATTAGACCTTTCTTTGTTTTCTAAGAAGAGACAAAAAAGGGGTAGTTCTCGATGGGAGAGGAGGTACAGAAGACCTGGAAGGAGTAGATGGAGGGCAAACCATAATCAGAATATAGTGTAAGAAAAACATGTATACACATTAAAAGAAAAATATCCGTGTAATTTGGTGTGTGAATTAACATACTGATTTTTTCTCATCTGGCCTGATAAGCTCCCTCTAAGTGCCAAAGACCACCTTAAAAACAATAACAGCAACATCCACAAATAGCACCAGATATGAGAATTCTTTTGAGCTCTTCGTGTTGTAGAAGAGACTCACCAAATAACCTATTGCTATGGACTGTGCTGGAAGGTAAGTCCCCATTGTTGTAGATATCAGAAACTTCAGAAACAGGGCACAGAGCCCTCTGAGCTGGAATTGAACTGAGCGCCTCTTCCTTAAAGATTAGCTTTCCTGGTATCAAAAGGCACTAAGCAAGCTTCCAAATGAGGGAGGAAAGTAATAGTCCTACCCAGCTATGATGTCCATGGAGCACAGTAATGACCAGCATGATAGAATAAAACTAAAGATATAGTGGTGCCATACATTCCTTCACAAAAGCCAATAGTTCTGTAATTGGAAGTAATATCCATTCAACAATAGGAAGACCATACCTGATACCGGAAACTGAGCTATCTAATCAGTGTGAGAAAATCATGGATACGGGAGAATCTACAAACAACAGTTTATGAAACTAACACAATCAATGACAACATTCTAATTATTTATATTTATACTCATAGATAAGCGTAATCTTTTATAAAGGAAACATGTTTGCAACTGGCAGAGACCAGTACAGAGAAAACCACAAGCTATCAAAATGCTCTGTTGTAGAGCCCAGACTAAATGGATACAAAGTACTGCTGCATATAACAGAGATACTTTAACCAGCTTAAATAGGCCAAACCTGGATTCAAGTCTGAAGATGAAATGAATTTTAGGAATTACCAGTTTATGAAGCAGATTCGGGGTTTAATAAAGATATTTAAATACAAGCTGAAGCACAAAACTTAAGAGAAAGATAGAGTCTCAGAAAACAGTAAAACATCCAAGAGTGTGGGTGAGAGCTGCTCTCAGAATTGTCATAATGAGTAAGTCATAACGAAGTGTGAATGCTGGTTCCTCAAGGTAGCAGCTTCTCCGCTCATATTTTTGTATGATAATCATATTCAGGATATTGTTAGGATTTCAAATTAAAGTTTTTAAAAGAATGCTAAGAAGATTAAATGGAATAATTGATTAAAAAGAGTATATGTCAGGAAACAGAAAGAAAAATGACTGGTCTTTTTTGACATTCTTATAGGAAGTTTGGGGAAAGTGAATCCCTACCCAAGGCAATCTACATTTTAGGTTTTTTTTTTTTTTTTTTTTTTTTTTTTGCAATTTCTCACATTTCCTTTACTACTAAAGGATGTCATCTTATCAAACCTGATGCTAATAAGGCAATTAAATGACTGTTCTTTTTAAGGACAGGCCAGAGGAGTTTGGAAATTATATAATCTACCACATAGAAAATCCCTATTCTGAAACTCACATTGAATTTTTTTTCTTTTTTTATTTCCTTTTTTTTTATTAAAAATTTCCGCCTCCTCCCCGCCTCCCAATTACCCCCTCACTCCTCCACTGTCCCTTCCTCTCCTGTCCAGAGAGCAGTAAGGGTTCCCTGCCCTGTGGGAAGTCGAAGTTCCTCCCTCCTCGATCCAGGTCTAGGAAGGTGAGCATCCAAACAGGCCAGGACCCCCAAAGCCAGTATGTGTAGAAGGGTTCAAATCCAGTGTCATTATCCTTGGCTTCTCAGCAGCCCTCATTGTCTGCCATGTTCAGGGAGACAAGTTTTATCTCATGCTTTTTCAGTCCCAGTCCAGCTGGGCTTGGTAAGCTCCCAATGGATCAGCTCCACCATCTCAGTGGGTGGGAGCACTCCTCTCAGTCCAGACTTCCTTGCTCATGTTTTCCTTCCTTCTGCTACTCATTTGGACCTTGGGCGCTCAGTTCGGTGCACCAATGTGTGGCTCTGTCTTTATCTCCCTCCATCGCCAGATGAAGATTCCCTCACAGTCCTGACTTTCTTGCTCATGTTCTCACTCCTTCTGCTCCTCGTCAGGACCTTGGGAACTCAGTCCGGTGCTCCAATGTGGGGCTCTGTCTTTGTCTCCATGCATCGCCAGATGAAGGTTCTATGGAGTTATGCAAGATAATCATCAGTATGGCTATAGGATCTGGCCTTTTCCGACTCCCTCTCCTCAGCTGCCCACGGAACTAGCTGGGGGCTTCTCACTGGATACCTGGGAACCCCTCTAGAGTCAAGTCTCTTAATAATCCTAAAATGGCTCCCTTAAATAGTATATATGCTTCCATGCTCCCATATCCACCCTTCCCATACATATCCCAAGCATCCCATTACCCCAAGCTCTCCCTATCCTCCACTTCACGCTTTGCTCTCCCCATTTTAGCCTTAAATTGGACAATTTATTACTTACTTAGAATATCTATGAAGTTTGAAAATTGTCTCCATGGTTAAGAAAACTTGCTTTTGCAGGAGATCTGGGTTCCGTTCCTATAACCTACATGGTGAATTAAAACAGTCTGCAACTCCAGTTCTAGAATAGAAAACACTCTCTCCTGACCCCCATGGATGCCAAACATGCATGTGGTACACATACATACATATGATCAAAACAAGCAAACAAATAAATAAAAGGAATTTTCCAAATTTAGAATATCTATGTATAAGTGCTATGGCTGTCACCTTCACAGCAATGTTGCTAATGATACTGTAGTCTCTCTTCTCATATAGTAAAAGGCTTTACTCTGACTCCAAGATGAGCAAGAATCTTTTCCTCCTCATATTCCCAGATTTCCTTCTCTTTTTTTTTAACCCTGTCTCATTTTCACATGCATTTCTTCCCTTAAACATCTTGTTAAATATAAACATTCTGGTTTGGGGGCGGGGGGGGAGTTTTACTTTAGTGTTGTATTTAAAATTATAATCTGGAGTAAATTTTACTATATTAATTAGTCTGTTAATAACAACACATTCGTTCACTGTCATTCACACACTGCTTTGTCTTAAAGAAGATCCACAATTATTTCTGAAAAAAGACTATTTCGACTGACAACTGAACAATGCCTGTTGTTAATATTGTTCCACATCTGATGGATTTCTCCCACCCATGATATACTTTGAAAGTTCCTGGAGTGAACTTTGATTTGTCACCTTGGGAACTAATGAAAAAAGAAATAAATCTTGAAAATGCCTGACATCCATCTTTTTTGAAAAAGAGTAAAGAAATCAAATGAGTAAATAACACATCCATCAATATTCAGTGTCTTCATGCACACCCTGAAATTTAAAGAACATCTGTCTTCCTGCTGTTAATGATTTTGTTCCAGATGTGATCTAAATATGTTTGCAAATGGGGAGCAGAGAGGTTAGCACAATTTATACTGCAGACAGTTGGCAGTTATCAAACCTATTTTTATTTCTTTTAAATATATATATATATATATATATATATATATATATATATACACATACATACATACACATTTCAAAAGTGATCTGGCACCCTGGAATGATTTGTTTCTAATGGCATTAAAATAAGTATAAAACTTTTGCCTTTGTCTTTGCTCTGAGGTTGATCTTTTTTGTTTAAAGAAAGACAAGATTGTAAAGTAGGAATATTATGAATTTTAGAAATAAACATAAATTTAAAGCCTGGATAATTAACAAGTATTCACGTAGTGCTGTGAATATTTATCCTGTTAACATCTTATATAACGTTGGAAAGGACATATTTATTAATATTAAGAATAGGGGCTAGAGAAGTGACTAAATGACTGTGGGCAAATAATGCTCTTCCAGGGTTTGTGAGATGTGTTGTCAGCCTATAATTTGTGGAACTCAACTCTATATCTGGAAGGACCCACTGATTTTGGCCTTCCAATGGCATATGCACTTATATGCACACACATACACACACACACACACACACACACACACAGAGAGAGAGAGAGAGAGAGAGAGAGAGAGAGAGAGAGAGAGACTCACACATAGACACATATTTTAAAATAAAAAAATCTTGAAGATGTATAAGAACAGTCATTCTTTACTACACACTATGTATTCTAATTATTTATGTATATGGAACAGGACTTATATAATCTTTTTATATTTCTCTAAACATTCCTGATACTAATTTATATTCCAATTTTAAAAGTGAGAAAAGTCAGAGCAAAGTAATATTTTATAATAGAACAAAAAACTCAAGTAAGTGAAAATTGCAATTTCCCCAACACGTATTGTAATCTTGACTCAAGGAAGCTACACCATATAGAGTTTTGTTCATCGCTGTACCTGCTGTGCTTAGAGACATATTGAACTGGTCACCAATGGCATCAAGATCCACAGCAACATTTATTGGCTGCTTACTAAGTAACTGACATTTTCTAGAAAACTACTGTCATAAATCACTCACCATAATCATACATGATTGATTATGTTAACTCACAGAAGTGAATTCTCATTCTTAAAAATCTGAAGCACAAATCTGATGGTATTTGTTCTTTTGATTTGATAGTCTCTAACACACATTTCAAATGCTTATTGAATGAACAATTCCTCTATTTTATACTTTTGTAAATAGCAATTTTATTGAGATATAATCCAGCTACCATAAAATTCTTCATTTTAAAAAATTATTCTTTTTTCACATGCTACATCTCCACTCCAGTTTCCACTCCGTCCACCTCTCCCAGTTCCCACCTCTTTCTTCTTAATTAGGAAATGACAATTGTCAATAATATTTGCAAACTTAATGAAATCCATAAACTACAATTCTGTGAAACCCAGTAACATCACATTTACATTTTATGAGGTTATCAATGCTAGGTAAAGTTTCTGCAGTGTCACCAAGTTTTTTGTTCAGCAAATGATAAGTCAGAACTTCAATGCATGCCTACTGCTCACTTCCTTTGTGTTGCACCCTCTGAAGCCTGAATGGTCTTGTTAAAATTTCTCATGTGGTAATGTTTGGTAAGCATAAACTTATGTTCTTCCTGAGACCACACATTTTTTCATTTACTATGGCAACTTGGGAGTAAATATATTCACTTCATTTCTAGATAGTGGTACAAGGTATAGGACCGAGTCACTGGGTGTTCAACAATTTTCTAAAAGCTCTTTGCAGAAAGTGCTGCAAGAGAGACTTGGTGCATTAAAATTCAAATATATCTTCCTGGCAGCAAGCTATCTCTGGGCCCTGGGAAGCCTGAGTCTGGGTGAGCCAGGGTGTAATGAAGCCCTGCGTTTCATGCCATTGACTCCTGCATGTCAAGCACCACATTCATAATAGTAGATGCAAGTGACTGGGCCCAGTCTCTCCTTCACTAAATCAAAACGGTTTCACAGGGGAATATGGCATCAGGGATAAAGGAATAATAACATTCTTTTTCCCATGGTAGAAAAACAAGGTTGCCCATGATGTTAATTCTAAAAGAAAACATCTGGAAATGCCGCTGGAACATAGTGAGATTATGCCCAGTCATGTAACATCACAGATGGATACATATTGCTGTGCTTTCCTTCCCGCCCTCCTCCCCCTCTCTCTCCCTCACTCTTCCTCTCTCTCTCCCTTCCTCACTCTTTCTCTTTCCCTCTCTCTCTCCCTTCATCCCTCTCTCTCCCTCCCTCCCTCACTCCTCTCTCTCTCCTCTCTCTCTCCTCTCTCTCTCTCTTCTCTCTCTCTCTCTCTCTCTCTCTCTCTCTCTCTCTCTCTCTCTCTCTCTCTCTGTGTGTGTGTGTGTATGTTTGGAACACTAAAGTGGCTCTTTCAGTTCTCCCCAATTACTGCTGTTCATCAATTTGGTCACTATTAATTAAAACTGAGAGGCAAATTAACTGAGGTTAATTTTTTTTCGGTTTTTCGAGACAGGGTTTCTCTGCAGCTTTAGAGCCTGTCCTGGAACTAGCTCTTGTAGACCAGGCTGGTCTCGAACTCACAGAGATCTGCCTGCCTCTGCCTCCCGAGTGCTGGGATTAAAGGCGTGCGCCACCACCGCCCGGCTCTAACTGAGGTTAAATTTATATAACAGGACCTTTGTTACTTACTTCAGACAAGGATGGCTGTAGGAAGAGATAAAATGTAATGAAAACTAAGTATTTTCCTCTCAAACTTTCTGTCTCACTGAGGGTTTCTATTGCTGTGACAAAGCACCATGACCAAAAGCAAGTTGAGAACAGGGTTTGTTTGGTGACACTTTCACAGCACTGTTCACCATAGAAAGAAGTCAGTGCAGGGACTGAAATAAAACAATACCCTGGAGCCAGGAGCTAAAGGAAAAGCCGTGGTAGAGCACTGTTTACTGACTTGCTCCTTATGGCTTGCTCAGGCTGTTTTCTAGTAGAACTCAGGAGGACAATCCCAGGAATAGCAGCAGCCACAGAGGTTAGTTGGAACTAGCTCTTGTAGACCAGGCTGGCCTCGAACTCACAGAGATCCGCCTGCCTCTGCCTCCCGAGTGCTGGGATTAAAGGCGTGCGCCACCACCACCCGGCTCCCCAATCAATCTTTAATTAAGAAAATGCTCTACAGACTTGCCTGCAGTCAGACTTTATGGTGACATGTTTTAAATTTAGGTCCTCTTTTCTCTGATGACTTTAGCTTGTGTCAAGAGACATAAAATGATCCAGCACACTGTCTGACTACTTTTTGACTCTATTATCTGCAAGTTATTTTGTCATTGATTCCAATATGTTCTGGGGGCTAATCTTTTTCAGTTCATGTTTGGCAGAGAAAAAGACTAAGTCTGTTTCCTTTACTGGTTTCTCAAAATATCTCAGAATTTAGTCTCTTTCTCTAATTGACTTGGACTGAGTATTATGTCTAACTTTGAACATATCTTGCCAGGAGAACACAAAATTTGATTTTCTTAAGCTACCCTTAGAAATAAAGCTATACTTAACTCTGAAAGCGTATATAGATTGAGAGTGGATAAACAATTTCTCATCTCAGAAAAAAATTTGTAATTGTTGAAAAAAGAAAGAAAATTGATATCAGGTAACAAAAACAACTATATTTAATGCACCTGTCCTTCTGTAAGACATGAAGGACATAATGACTAATAAAGTTCCAATCAATCTCAAAATTAAGTTTTTATATTTCATTTATCTAGCACAAAGATAGACACCCATGATTCAAAACCTAGATTTATCCCATACATGTGTCGTGCTAAAACTCATACCTTTCTATAAAAATTTAATTTGAATTAATCATGTTTTATAAGTTTAGTTTTTTTTTTTTTAATTCAACTAAGAAACTGGAAAACTCTTAATCTCTACTAGAATATTCTTATTTAGCAACTCCTTCCTGTTTGGGATCACTTGTTTGATTCTTTAGACAAGTACATGCTCCAGTTCACTTTATTCTCAGTTACCAACTATTTTCTTCACAGCACAGAAAATCAGTCCACTATAATTCAACAGAATTCAAAAGCTTCAAACAAATGTTATTCTTCAAAAGCAAAATTACTCTCTGTTAAAATGGGGTAAGAAAAGCTAGAGAAATAGCACTATCTGTAAGGCTCTTATTCCTGAAGAAACAGAACCCAAGTTTCAAAGCCCAGCATCTATCCACACAAAAGTTAGGAATGGGTGGCATTGTGCCTGTAATCCACTGCTGGGAACAATAAGTCTGGAGAATCCCTGGCTTTTTCCAACAAACAATCCTGCAGAACCAATGTATCACAGGTTCAAGGACAGACCCAGTCTCAAAAAATATGGTGGGAAGCAACTGAGGAATACAAATAATGCTGACCTCTGAATCCCACCTGCATACAACATCCCCATTACATTATGTATAATACACCTGAACACATACGCCCACGTACAAATGAAAGAAGAGATGATGAAAAGAAGAGAAGAAAGAATGAATATTTCAAGTGTAAGAAGGAAATGGAAGCAAAGATTTTATTTCAGGTAGTAAAGAATCTTAAGTTTAATATGCAAATATTAAGTATACATTACTTAAATTATGGAAAATAGGCTTTTGCATTTGGTCTAGAAAATTTGTATTAATTATCCATCTACTGACTGCAAGAGATATACCCTAACCATGAATTCAAAGCACAGCTAGGATACTGTGTATGCATCCTCTTTCCTATTCTAACCTCATTATACACAATATAGCATAAACACATCGTTGAAAATTAGACAAAAAGAGATATACTGTTTTACTCATTTAAACTGTTAGCACATTTTAATATTTACAGGAAAGTAATTTCACCTATAATCACATTCAAAATAACACCAAGGAATATTTTTTCTTTCTTGTAAGTCTTAACACTTATTGTTTTATATGCCAGTTATGGCACACATGAAGTACAATATTCTGCTTTATTGAAATGTTGCATAGAGATGTCTCTAAAGGACTTTTGTTATCATAATTATTCATGTTAAATACATATATAATAGTTAAGCATCAATGTGATATGTTTATGATCTTATGGCCTTTTCCTTTTCTCTTTCTCAGAAATTTCTTTCTCTTCTATTTTGTTTTATATTTCAGTTTCTATTCAAGTTCAAATCCAAAACGTTTCACAGAATCATCCCTCTCTTTGCTAATGTCCCCAGAGAGTGGCTGTACCTGAGAAAAAAATGTCACAAAAGTTCATATAGTAATCTATATTTCAGAAACAAGCAAAGAAACAAAGAAAGACCAAAAAAATTACAGATTAGCACTAACTAAGAACATAGAAGGTACCACAGAGAAACATAGCTTGCTTCAATACTGAGTGGACTTAAGAGGTGAGTGAACAGTCAACTTTCTAAAACACCCATAGTAGGACAAAATCCCAGGACCCTCCCCCAACTCACTTGACTTTTCTAGCCAGCAGGCAGGGAGTTTCCTGTGGGTAGGCTCCACCCAAATCAAAACCCACCTCTACAAACTACTAACCTCACCGCACTCCCAAACCTGCCTATCCACCTGCAACCTTGGTGGAACTCTGAAACAAATTTTGCCCAAAAACTGGGGAGAATTAAGAGGTGAGTGAATAGCCATATGGAGGGACACCCCATTCTCTAAGACCTCAATAGTGGGACAAATCCCCAGGCCCCTCCTCAAACTCCCTCAATTTTCTAAACAGCCAGCAGGAGAATTTCCTGTGGGCAGGCTACTCCAAAACCCAAAAACATCCACTGGCCCCTCCAAATAACTAGCAACACATTGCCCCAAACTCACATATCTCCTGCAACCTTGGTGGAACTCTGAAACACAGCTTGCTCCAATACTGAAAGGACATAAGAGGTGAGTAAACAGTCACATGGTGAGACACTTCACTCTCTAGGTGATCAACACCCTAGGACCCTCCGCCAACTCCTTTGGTTTTTCTAGCCAGCCAGCAGGGTTTTCTGAAAACCCCAACTCCATCCACTGGATCCCCCAAGTTGCTAGCAAAACCTTGATTTGGAGCTCAGAACTTGCTACAATACTGAGGGGACCAAGATAGAGCACAAAGAGAGTGGGCCAAGAGAGAACAAGAGAGCAGGCTTATAGAGATGTCAGAGTATTGCTGACAGCAGAGAATAGACCAAGAAAAACTCCCAAAGACTCAGACAGCCATTGCAAGGATTGGACCAAGATGCAAAGACATTGTTGGCTTCATTTGAAGGAAGAGATGGGTAGGTGCCAATGCAAGAATTCTTCCAACAATCTAAAAAGCAACATGGTAACAGCAGAACCCAGTGGTCACTCAACAGGAATACTTGATCATCCTATCCCATAGAAAACAGAAGAAAATATCTTTAAGCATAACTTTATGAAAATGATGAGGACCTTTATAGAGGAAATGAAAATCTCTGTTAAAAAATACAGGAAAAGTAAAAAAAAAAAAAAGATGAAATTAATGAATTCCTCAAAGAAACCCATGAAAACCAAGAAAAAAAAACACTAAAACAGATGAAGCAAACAGTACAAAACTTGAAGAGAGAAATAGAGGTCATAAAGAAAACACAAACAGAGGAAATTCTGGATATGGAAATTTTGGGTAAGTGAACAGGAACTACAGAGCAACCAACAGAATACAAGAGATAGAAGAAACAATCTGAGGTGCTAAAGATATTATAAAGGGAATAGACTCATTGTTCAAAAAAACATTAAATAAAAAAATCTTAAAACCGAGCATCTAGAAAATCTAGGACACCATGAAAAGACTGAACTTAAAAATAATAGTGGTAGAATAAGGAGGGGAACTCCAGCTCAAATGCACAGAAAATATAATCAACAAAATCATAGAAGAAAACTTTCCCAACCTAAATATGGTTATCTGTATGAAGGAACAAAAAGCTTACAGAAAAACAAAAAAAGCATAGATCAAAATAAGTCCCCTCACCATATAATAATCAAAAACAAAAAATATACATAATAAAGAAAGAATATTAAGAGCTGCAAAGGAAAATTTTCAAGTAACATAATCTTATCAGAATTTCATCCAACTTCTCAATGGAAACCATGAATGCCAGAAGGTCCTGGATAGATGTGCTGCAAACACTAAGTGACCATGGATGCAAGTCCAGACTCTAATACCCAGCAAAGCTTTCAATCACCATCGATGGAGAAAACAAGATGTTCCATGACAAAACCAGATTTAAACAATATGTATCCACAAACCAATCCTTACAGAAAGTACTAGAAGAAAAATCACAGCCCAAGGAATCTAACTGCAACAACAAAAACACAGGCTACTGATAACCCTCCACTAGCATAACTCAAAGAAGGGAAACACACAAACACCACTACTGAAAAAAATAACTGGAATTGACAACCACTGCTCATTAAAATAGCTTAATATTAATGGACACAATTCAATTATAAAAAGCCACAGCCTAAGAGAATGGATATGAAAACAGGATCCAACCTTCTACTGTATATAAGAAATACACTGAAACCTTAAGGACAGAAAACACCTCATAGCAAAGGGTTGGGAAAAGGTTTTCCAATCAAATAGATCTAAGAAACAGGCAGGTGTAGCTATCCTTATATGTAACAAAACAGATTTCAAACTAAAATCAATCAGAAGAGATGTAGAAGACACTTTACACTCATAACAGGAAAAATCCATCAAGATGTAGTCTCAATGTTGAACATTTATGCCTCTAAAAGAAGAGCACCCACATATGTAAAAGAAACATCATTAATTTTTTTCTTTTTTTTCATGGTTTATTTTTTTATATTTAAAAATTTCCATCTCCTCCCCTCCTTCTCCCCTTTCCCTCCCCTCCTCCTCCCCATTCCCTCCCCTCCCCTCCACCCATACCTCCCCTCCCTCCCTCTCAAGGCCAAGGAGCCATCAGGGTTCCCTACTCTATGCTAAGACCAAGGTCCTCCCAACTCACCCCAGGTCCAGGAAGGTGATCGACCAAGCTGAGAAGGCTCCCACAGAGCCCGTCCATGCAGAAGAATCAGAGCCCAACGCCATTGTCCTTTGCTTCTCAGTCAGCCCCCACTGTTGGCCACATTCAGAGAGACGGATTTGGTCGCATGATCCATCAGTCTCATTCCAACTGGAGTTGGTGATCTCCCATTAGTTCTGTCCCACCGTCTCCATGAGTGAACGAACCCCTCACGTTCCTGACTTTCTTTCTCATGTTCTCTCTCCTTCTGCTCCTCATCAGGACCTTGGGAGCTCAGTCCAGTGCTCCAATGTGGGGCTCAGTCATTTTCTTCATGGACAGTGAGGGAACCTCCACCTGGCAATAGATGAAGAACATCATTAAAATTTAAATTGCACATCCAACCCCATACATTAATAGTAGGATACTTTAGCACCCCACTCTCACCAATGGACAGGTCAACCAGATAGAAAGTTAACAGAGATAGAAGAGAGATAACAGATGTCATGAATCAAATGGACTTAACAGACATTTATAGAACATTCCACCCAAAAACAAAAGAATATATCTTCTTCTCAGTATCGCATGGACCCTTCTCTAAAATTAAACACATACTCAGTAACAAAGCAAACCTCCACAGATACAAAAAATTGGAGTAACTCCCTTTCTTTTACTGGATCACCATGGATTAAAGTTAGAGTTTAACAATAATACTATTCTCAGAAAGCCTAGAAACTCATGGAAATTGAACAGTGAACTACCTAACCACCCCTGGGACAAGGAAAAAAATAAAGAAAGAAATGAAAGACTTCCTTGAATTCAATAAAAATCAAGGCATAACATATCCAAATCTATGAGACAACATGAAAGCAGTACAAAGAGGAAAATTTATAGCACTATGTGCCCGCATTAAAAAAAAATAGAAAAAGCTCATATTAGTGACTCAACAGCACTGGTGTGGGACCATGGTCTATATTCTGTCAATTATATTTTAAATAAATTCTGATTGGCCTGTAGCCAGGCAGGAAGTGTAGGAGGGACAATCAGACAGGAAGTAGAGGTAGGTCAAGGAGAACAGTAGAATTCTGGGAAAAGGATGCAGTCCTGGCCCAGTCACAGAAGAAGCAAGATATGACTGCCTAACTGAAAAAGCTCCTGAGCCATGTGGCTAACACAGATAAGAATATTTGGCCAATCAGTTTATTTTTTTTTATTTTTATTTTTTTTTTGCAGAGAGGGATTGCTAAGGGTGGTGTAATTGGCGCGGCGTTGATCAAATGATACACAATTTCAGTTAGGCAAGATGAGTATGGACCCAGAGACATTTCATACATGTAAGATAAGGACCATATTTAATAGTGATATATTGTCTACTGGAAAATTACTAAGAGGGTAGATTTTAAATGTTCTTAATACACAGAAAACTTAATATATGAGGGATCTGACTGCATATATTAACCTGCCTTGGCCATCCCACACCATGTGTGTATATCAGTGGATCACATGCAACACTATAAATGTAGACTTAAATTTAATTTGTACAAAATAAATAGTTGTGGAAAATTACCAGAAAGAGTTGAAAAGTACTTAGGCAGCTGTCCAGATCAGTTTATAACTAATGTAGACCTCCGTGCGATTTCAGGAACTGGGAAGGATAGAAAACCTCAGACAACACAGCACACTTGAACACTCTAAAACAAAAACAATCAGACTCACCCAGTAGGAGTAGAAGATGGGAAATAATCAAATAGATGGCTGAAATAAAAAAGAAACAAAGAAAACAATATAAAGAATAATTGACACAAAAAGCTGGTCTTTGAAAAAATCAACAAGATAAACAAACCCTAATTCAAACTAATCAAAAGACAAAAAACATCCAAACTAACAAAAGTAGAAATGAAAAGGGGCACAGAACACCAGACATTGAGAACATTTAGAGAATCATTAGGTCAAACTACAAAATCTTGTACTCCATAAAATTGGAAAACACAAAGGAAAAGAACAAATTTTTAGATAGATACCATATACTGAAATCAAGACAAGGTGAGCAATTTAAATAGAGCTATAAACTACAAGGAAATAGAAGCTGTCATCCAACCTCCTTACCAAAAAAAGCCAGGGCCAGATGGTTTTAGAGCAGAATTCAACCAGAACTTCTAAGAGGAGCTAATACCTATAATCCTCAATGTGTTCCACATAATAGAAACAGAAGGAACATTGCCAACTTTTTTTTGTATGAGGCTACAATTACACTGATACCAAAACCACACAAAGACTCAACCAAGTAAAAGAATTACAGACCAATCTCACTCATGAACATGGATGGAAAAATACTCTCTAAAATACTGGCAAATTAAATCTAAGAACATATTTAAAAAATCACCCACCATGATCAAGTCGGCTTCATCAAGAGATGTAGGGCTGGTTTGATATATGAAAATCTATTAATATAATCAATCATGTAAATAAACTGAAAGAAACACATCATATGTTCATTTCATTAGATGGTGAAAAAGCATTTGACAAATCTAAGACTCCTTTATGATTGAGGTCCTTAAGAGATCAGGAATACAAAGTGGGGCAGACGTTTCAGGCAGTCGCCATGCTTCTCCTCTCCAAGACAGATGCAGGTTAAGATCTCTCCTGGTAAGCGACCACCTCATGGTGCTGCACAGATTACTAAATATGGGTTAAATAAATATGGGTTAATTAGCCAATAAGAGGCTAAAACTAATGGGCCAGACAGTGTTTAAAAGAATACAGTTTCCATGTAATTATTTCGGGTGTAAAACTGGCCAGGTGGCAGGACGCAGCCCTACCGCTCCATCTACACTCCAGAAAGGCAATCTGCATGCTATATAAATAATAGGATGAGAAGATATGATTAATGGAAAAATTTATTACCTTGGAATCATGTACAAACTGATAACAAGGAATTATTTGATTACATGAAATTATTAGAAATATATATACATATACGGAGACAAAATAAACCTCAATTGATGACTCAGAATCTAGAATCTTTTGTTCATTAGTCAATTCTATTTTCCTGAATTGTTTTAGGTAGGGCTCATTCCACTTTCTGTGTTCAGAGATGCTCCAGTTGCAAAACAACATTTGTTAGGACTTTCTTATAAGTTTGGGATCTGCTGGACCTCAGTAACTACTAGTCAACTGTGCTCTAAAAGTTTCCTATTTCATCAGAGTATCTTAACCCTGAGAAGTAAGAGAAAGGACAGAATCACATGGTGTTTCTTTTATGTTATGTCATCAAAATGGGAGAGAACAAGATGATTCTCTGAGAAAACAACATAGGAGTAAGAGACATCTTTAGGAGGGATTGTTGAATCAACTAAGCTACCAAAAAAGTTATCCCTACTAATCATAAGAATAATTCTTTGATCATTGGAAAAGATATGCATGATCAATTTATATCACATTTTACTTAAAATCATATCACTAGGGAGTTAGAGAACTATGTTGATACGATTATTTGGTTGCTTTTATTCTGTAATCGATATTAATATCCAGCAGAATGAAGTCACAAACTCATGAAAACAGTGCATTTGACTGTAATCATGTTATAATACTTATAATTCCCATACACTAAGATACATCCAGGGCACTACTGTATATCACTCTTCATACTGTGCTCATTTGTTTTACATTTAGTCCCCATCTAAAGCAATAAATATCAATATATTTCTGAATGGAGTCAGAAACATACATAAGTTACAGATTTGGTAGAACACACAGTCTCTGGTATTACTACTTCAGCCTACTATTACAGCAAGGAAACAGCACCGCCTTTAATCCCAGCACTCGGGAGGCAGAGGCAGGTGGATCTCTGTGAGTTCGAGGCCAGCCTGGTCTACAAGAGCTAGGTCCAGGACAGGCTCTAAAAAAGCTGCAGAGAAACCCTGTCTCGAAAAACCAAAAAAAAAAAAAAAAAAAAAGCAAGGAAACATTTAGAATGGACAAATAAAGAAGTATGTTGGTGTCCAAACCCATGGTTTGCTGACCTTATCTATAGAGATTCAATTGCATGTGTTCAGTATTTAAACTTCAGAATGTGCATGGCCATGCATGTAATAGATATAAAAGTAATATGAGTTCTGATTATTAGGTTATTTAGTAAGGAATTTTATGGAATAGGCTTTTTTTACTCTGCAGATGAGGGATGGTTACAATTTGGAGTGACTGATACTTTGATTTATAAATTGATTTACACTATGAGCAGACTGGAGAGTGAAGAATGAAGGATAACATCTCACAGATGTTTCTCAGGAACTGGAGTGGAGCCAGCCTGCTAAGTGGTATATATCCATCAAAAGCTAAAGATAAGTCTTCTAGGTGGGACAGATGGAAAAGTTTAATGCAGGTCATAATCTTTATGTTTAATTGGCCATTTTAGTATATTTTGTTCTATTAAAGCATGACCATAAACTATTATTCCCCACTAAAATATGATCATATGTTTCATAAGCTGACATGATTCTCCCTGGGTTAAAACTGAGATGTCAACATGATTGCACTCCTTTCTGAGCTGTAGCGCAATGTCTATTTATTGTGTGTGCATGGTCTTCACCTTCAGCTTTCCAATACTGAAAGTTGTTGACCTCCCTTCAGTTGTTTTATTGCCCATTTAACTGTCATAAAATATTCTCTACTTTCTAGTGTCCAAGGGAGAAGGTAGCAGTGACCCAGACAGGAAAATTTTAATTCAATTACAGTCGTGACTTAGAAAGTTTCTATACATATATAATTACAAAAAATACTATTTTCTTAAAAGGAAAAATATCTGAACTTGTATTTTTAATTATGTGTCTGGGGATTTTTTTTTTTTGTTTGCCATGTGTTAATCCTACGCTAGAGAATTCATGGTGACAAATTCAATCATTTTTTTTCAAGAGTGTCTTGGCACTTTGTTGTGCTAGCGAAAGAACTAGATATAGCATTAAGACACAGAAAATATTGAACAGAAGAAAGAAAAACAGCTGGAAATGCAATTCTCAGTAAGTTGAATATCCTGAGATTGGAGTCCTGAACATGAGCAACTGCTCATTATAGGCTCATCAGCTACAAATGCAAAAAAGTAAATTTATTAACAATCATATAAACATGAAACTGATTGGCATAACTAAACTGCACACATAGATATAAGAACTTTTGCTAAGAGATGGTGGTGCATGACTATAATCCAGCAAACAGGATGCTGAGGCAAGAAATTTTCTGTACATTTAGAACCATGTTCGACAACGCAATGAGCACTAAGCAAGTTGTAGCTACATAACAAGACCCTATCTCAAAATCTAGATAAACAACAAGAAAAGGTTCTGTACTTAATAAAAATGCCTAGAACCAAAAAGGAAAACATGATGATGTTCCAGTTTCCTGTAACATCACATAATGACCTGAGTTTATCTAAAAGTTCCAGGACATTATGGTAATAAGAAAAGATAGATACTACTTGAAATTTAATTCTTGAGTAGAAAAGATTATTTTGTCCCCAGAAAAAAGTCTTAATAAAATATTTATTGTTATTATTATTATTGACATTTATGGATTTTCTTTCTTTAGTTTTAGCTTTTTCGAGTCAGATTTTTCTCGGTATAACAACTATTGGCATCCTGGAACTCACTATGTAGGCCAGATTAACCTCAAACTCACTTGTCTATGCATCCTGAGTGCTTGAATTAAAGGTATATGCCACAACACATGGACTATTGTGGATTTTCTTTTCTTCAATCATAAAACAAAAGCTATGCTAATACTACCTTCATTTTTTTATTTATAGAAATTAAATTAAATCACAGGTCTCAAATAGTTAGCATCATATTTGTTCAGTAAATACTGATTATTCCAAAATTACAATAGAAAAGGCACAAAATTTCAGGTTGGCATAATGGTACATCAAATTTTAACTGCTTGCTTTTCCAAGGGAAGTTTGAAACTATTTACATTACAAAAGTAAGACACAGGAAAAAAAAGAAGTAGGAAAAGTAGCATAAGCACATTGATAAATAGTTTTAAGCAAAAGCAATTTTAGCCTGAGAACCCTTAGGCTCTGTTCTCTCGTTGGTGACTGTCAAAAACCATAGATGTAGCCTTGTATTGCCACAGACATAGAGACAAATTATACTCTGGATATTGTAAGGCTTTCTTTAAGTAAACTTGAAGTCAATGTAGGTTAACTTACTGTCAAAATAAACCTCATGGAAACTTAAAAAAATGTGAAGTAAAAAGTATATTCTGCTGTACATAACTGTATTATGTTTAAGAGAATCCAGATCTAACTATGCCCATGCATGCATATCCCATATATAACAGCTTTATTCTAGGTCAATAAATCATGCCCATCTTTGCTATGAGTATTTATTGAGTCAGTCAAACACTCTTCCAACGCACTTCATTCTCCATTGCCCATTATTTCCATTTGCTGAACCCTTACGGGTTCTGCAGAAAGCACCCACCAGTGTTGCTTATCACACCTGGGGCTGGGCTGCATAACTGTCTATTAAGAATTTGATAACATAAGCTTCTTTCATGCCCACTATCTGCACTGTATTTTTCCTTCTGATGACTTCTGGTGGCTACTGGCTTGAACAAACAGCTTAAGTGAAACATTAGCCAAATTGTAAGATTTAAATTCGGGACAATAAAGGAAATAAATGGAGGCAGAAATGTAAACAAAGCAAAAATCCAACTGTTACTGAGTTTAAATGGAATGCTTTTTGGCATACACTCAAGCAATTTATCAAACCAATTAGTATCGTTTTTTGAAACAATGATTTGAATTTTCTGGTGTTTTCCTTACAAGATATAAACTAACTTTTAGGGAAAAAATAACTCTAAGTCTTGGTTGTTCACATTCTAAAGTACGCATTCATCAAATGAAAACCAAAAATCAAACAAACAAAAAGTAGAAATCGGATTCTCCTGTACAGGAGCTCTGCTTACACACTTTCTGTTAAGCACCTTCCCCATGTAATATCACTTTTTTTCAAACCAACCCATCCATTCTTGAAGTTTGAGAAACAATGGACCTGAAATCTACTTAACCAGAGTGTACTTGCTAGCAGCTGATTGTCAAAACTCTAGCCTATCAAAGTCTTCATCATAATTAATGACTCCTTGATTTTCTGGTTTCAAATGCTACCCTAAGCTCCATACTAGTATTTTTTAAATTGACCAGATTTAACACACAGTAGATTACAATAACGAATATATATGTATATTTATGTGACTTGAACATTCACCTTCAATAACAGAAAGGTCACTAGATTAAAATCTGAGTTCCTAAGATTCATGAAATGGTAAGGGTCTGAAATCCAAAAAAGAACATAATTATAGCCCACCCACATTGCTAAAAGTGTTGATTGCAAAGTTCTTCGGAGTCAGTTCCCACATTAACATTAGTAGGTGTTAATTACCACATTGTAGTTTAATATAACTAACTGACAATGCCAGCATTTGGTTTGGTTAGTTGTTGTTGCTGTTGGTGGAGTCTATATGTGTGTCTGCCAAAAAAATAATAGTACAACAGATGAAAGAGGACGGTGTATACAAATATTTAAGAAATACTTTTGAAACTTTTCATAAAACCTTTATATGATGATGGAGTTGTGGATAAAGCAAGTGCAGTGGTGTGGGGTGTCCTTCTGTTTGTGTGTTGCTTTCATTGGTTAATGAATAAAGAACTGTATAGAGCCTATGGCAGGGAAGAACAGAACTAGGTGGGGAAAGCTAGGCTGTATGCTGAAAGAAAGAAGCCATGCAACCACCGAATACAGATGCTGGGAACTTTACCCAGTAAGCCACAGCCATATGGTGATATACAGATTAATAGAAATGGGTTAAATTAACATAAGAGTTAGTCAATAAGAAGCTAGAGCTAATGGACCAAGCAGTGTTTTAATTAATACAATTTCTGTGTGATTATTTCGGGTCTAAGCTAGCCAGACAGCTCAGAACAAAACAAGCAGCCTCTTCCTACAGTGTTGTGGTCCCTAATGTGGGAACCAGTAAACTGAAAAAATGACTTCGATAGTGTTCACATAAATAAGAGGAGACATAAATGCTCGCTGTGGTACAGCCTTTCCACAAAGTTTAGACAGCCAAATATGTTTCTTTTCTCTCTGTCATTCTCTCATGCAGTCTGCAGATGACCATTTCATAGTGGATTAGTTCAAAGTGAAAAAAAGCCATGGGTGGTGTAGAAAGTCATCAAACAGTGTTTAAGCCATTTGATCTCACTAGAGCATCCATATCCCTTATCTGCCCTTTTGCAGACAAATTTCATGCATTCAATAGGATTTAAATCTTTCTTTCCAATCTGTATTCTCTAGTTTCTAGATCCTGAAAGGGATTGTCTAGCATTGGAGAAAGCACTAGCATAAGGTTTAAAGTACACTTTTCAGTGTTCATTAGTGCTGAAGTCAGAGTCTGATTAGACCCACAATCAAAGTTCAATGTCCATGAGCATTTCTGGTACAGGGTGTTAAAGAAGATTTAGCAAAATGCTTTGTTCTCAGAAATGTTATTGATATATATCATAAAATTAATATATGCATCCCAACTTAATAACTTATCACTTTCTTAACAGTAAATAAATTATGTGAATTTATATTTTATATGCTTGTAAGTCTACTAAGTGAAAAAAAAGATGTTGAAACTTTGTTGAATTTTCAGTTCTGCTGTGGAAAAGTTAGGCTCAAATCACGAAAATTAAACATGCTATCTGCAAAACTCACAATGGTTCCAATTATATAGAGAAAACAATGAATAAAATTGCTACATACATTTTAATGTTATGATATATACTCTGTTTTTAATCCATATGCACTTGGACTTATTATATATATTCCAAATGAACTCTTGTGGTTCAGAGAAATCACTTTTTGTTTGGTTCTTGGACAAGCCATTAATGCCTTACTATACTCACAGAAAATCATATTCAGCACCATGGGCAGAACAGACCCGTTTCTTTCTGAGCTACAGCTGTTTCCTGAATTATTTTTTTTCCTCCACTCAAGCATACAGACACACGTCTGTCTCTTAATTACAGAAGGAACTGTTACAAGACATCTTGAATTTTAACATCCTATTTTAAAATGAGAAAAATGCACTAAAAAGCTAAACAGAGGAAATATTAAGTACCTCTGCATGTTCAAAAATTATTATCCCTGATATATAAAGACATGGGGCCAGAAATTCACATTTTACAGAGAGGGAAAATAATATAGGATGTATAACTGATGAATGATTTGCAAATAGGAGATACTGGAGGAGAAATAAAGACAGTTATCAGTTGTGGCAAGCTAAGGCTGGGTGTTGCCATTGTAAATGCATCTAGACACAGCAGAGGAAGTTTCACTTATAAGTATGTGAGGAATTTGGTATAATGAATAAAAAAAAAAAACAATCACAGTGATAGCTCAAAAACAGTAGGAACAAGACCAAAGTTCTGAGCAGCTCTTAGTTTGGGAAGAGTCAAGAAAAATAAGTAACTAACTACAATTCTTTTTGAAAATGTCAAATATTTATTAAATACTTTCTTCATTGTAAGATCAATGATAGGTAGTAAGTCTTCAGGAGTTGCCAGTATAGAATACAGAGAAACCCACAGCTGCTGGGAAATGCAGGTGATTATATTGGTTAAGAGCAACAAATGTGTTATGGCAAAAAAAAAAAAAAAATAGTAGTTCTTTCTTTTTTCTTTTTTGCGTAGTAAACAAAGTACCTATTTTCCTGAGTTGTGCAATCTCCAGAATTCTATGCAAACAAGTAGCTTCCTACAGTCTCATTAGTTTTATACAATTTGTATTATATTCATACGTCATATATAATATATGTATATATATATATGTATGTATATATAAATCCCTTTAAAATAAAACTTTGTATGCTGTAGAGATTCTTCAGTGGTTAAGAGAAATTGTATTTCTGCCAGAGGACCCCAGTCCAGTGCCCAGAAACTACATAGTAACTCACAATCACCATTAACTACAGTTACAGGGCATTTGTCACCATCTTCTGATGTCTGAGGGCACTATGCACTCATGTGATAAACATACATACTTGTAGAAAAAACAGCTATACACTTAAAGTAAAATAAATCTAAAATGGGTTGGGATCTGGAGAAGTGGATCAACAGTGTAGAGCACATACTGCTTATCCAGAGGACCCAAGTTTGATTCCCAGCACCTTCATCAGGTTGTTCACCATCCTCCCTAGTTTAATTCCAGGCATATCCAACTCATCTGGCCTCTCAGAGAATGTGGATTCAAAAGCATACACACACACATATACATACATACATATAAATACAAATATATACACACATAAAACTAATTTTAAAATATTTAAAAATAGAATTCCTTTTTTTGCAGAGTTCTACTTTTATTAAGAATATTTTTTGAGTTTACTAAAGGCTTATTTATTTAGGGATAGACTCCCAGAAAAAGCAGTGATCAGCAGTCTTATGCATGAATGGGGGAACCTGTAACAATCCAGTCTCCAAGGAGCCCACACATACCTTACACCTGCATTTTTAAAATGTTTTTGTTGAGCTACATATTCTTCTCCACTCCCATCCCTTCCTCATCCCTCCCCTTGTACTCTCTCCCATGATCCCCATGCTCCCAATTTCTTCAGTGCTCTTCTTTTTTTTTCTACTTCACATGCAAAGGTGGCTGGCTTGAACCTACTCTTGTGGAGCTCACTGGTTCCTTACTACTCTGGCAGAGGTCGCTGACTTGGACTTCCTTCAGTGGAGGTCCCTGGCTCAGGCCTGCTCCTGTCTAGGTTACTGGCTTAGGCCTGTTCCCACAGATGTTCCTAGCTCGGTCCTGCTCGAGTGAACGTCCCTGGCTAGAGTCCAGGCCTGCAGAGGTCTCTGACAAGGGCCTGCTCCCTTGGTGTTCACTCCCCTAAGAATATTATTGATTTATTAAAGTACATATTTATGTATGTGTTTTCATTATAATACTAATAATAATCATTTATCAGAAAATACATCAAAAAGCCACTCATTGAATTATGAACTATTGTAAAGACTTTATAATTGTCAATTCAATAATTCTTTAAGATTACTTGTATTTTCCATGAAGTGTAGGAACTATTATTCAATTTACTTTAATTATAATTATATTTTCTTCTAGAATAATGTTTTATGTGTCCTAGATTATCATTAAACTTGCTATGAGGCTGAGAATATGCTTAACCTTTTTTCTTTTTTCTTTTTTGGTTTTATGAGACAGAGTTTCTCTGTAGCTTTGGAGCCTGTCCTGGAACTCTTGTAGACCAGGCTGGCCTCTAACTCACAGAGATCCGCCTCCTTCTGTCTCTCAAGTGCTGGGATTAAAGGCATGCACCACCACTGCCTGGCTGAATATGCTTAATCTTTCGACTCTTTGGCCCCCAACTCCTGAGGTCTGATATCATAGTTATGGAGTAGCAATTCTAGTTTATGTAAGGATTTGAACCACGTACATTCTGCATACACTATCTGAATTGAACTTTGATCTTAGTACCTGATGGATAAAACTTTTAGTTCAATGCAACATTATTATTTTTATAAATATTTCAAAAGGATAATAATTAATAACTATTACTTTTACAACTATTAGCATTGTTCAATGTTTTCCACTTGTCTTGGTATGACTTTATGAAATCAGTATAATTTGTGAGGAATATGCTCTTTAATTCTATACATTGGAGAACTATAAACTGAGTCTTAAATGGTTTTTAAAATTTGTAAAGGGAAAAACAGTTGCTACATATTAGAAAATTTAGACTTCTATATCCAAATGTCTTAAATTTTTGTCTGCTTGAAACAATAAAGATCTATCTTTCATGGTTGTAGAGGCTGGCAAATCCAACAGCAGAGTATTAAAAGACAAAATACCTGACAACATCTTCTTTATTCCCAAGCTGACCTCTTGTTGCTATATACTCTGGAGAAAAACAGATGAAAAGGGGTAAACTCCCTCCCTCATGCCCTTTTTATAAGGGCACTTGTCCCATTCATGAGGGCAAAGCATTCAGCATAATCACCTCCCAAAGGCCAAGCATCCTATTACCATAGCCTATGTGTTGGAGTTCTATCACATATCTTAAAAAGACACATACATTCAATTCATAGCAGTATTTCTTTGTATCTTTTTTAAATCTTTGGTATTAAGACTATCTGAGTAACTTTAAATTCATAGTAAAATTAAAGTGAAACTATAGATTCTTTTTTATTATTAAAAATAGAATCTTCTCTCATTCATCTTGTTCACAATTCTCCCTTGCTTCACTTCTTCCAATGCCCTCCTTCCTATTTTCCCCAGGTCCACTCCCCTCCATGTCCTCTAAAAGACAATAATCAAACATGACAAAATGAGATAAAAGAAATCAAAAGCTCACAGATAAAGACTGCAAAAGGCAACAAGTAGAGTCCCAATAGCAGGAGAAAGACTCAGAAGCACACTGGCTCCCACTGTTAGGAGTCCCACAAAGGCACCAAGCTAACAGTCATAACATAGACACAGAAGACCTGGTACATACCCTGCAGGACCATGCTTGTGCTGCAGTCTTCGTGAGTCCATGTGAGCTCTGCATAGTTGACTTAGTGGGACATAGTTTTCTGGTATCCTCCTTTCTCTCTAATTCCTAAAATATTTCTTCCCTTTCTTCCATGGGATTACTTGAGAGCTGATAGGAGGGACCCAACAGAGATCTCCAATTTACACATTCTCTCTCCACATAATATTTGGTGTGGCTATAGGTCTCTGTACTTGCTGCCTTCTGGTGTTGGAGAAAGTCTATCTGATAACAACTGCACAAGATACTAATCTATGAATATATGAGGATAGCATTTGGAATCATTCCATTAAGTACACACATGTACACACACACACATACACACACTTGACCACCATGATAGGTCTACCCTAGGTCTCTGGGCTATTTAATTTCTGGATCCTGGTCACATAGGGAGTGTGGGACATGGGTTCTCACTGGTGGCATGGGCCTCAAGTTAAGGCAGACATTGTTTAGCCACTCCATAAGTTCTGTGCCATTGTTATCTAAGTACATCTAGCAGGAAAGATAAAATATATATTGACAGCTTTTTTGACTGGGTTGGTGTCCCCTTATCTCTTTCAGAACCTGCAAAGTACCTTCTTGTTCCAAAGAGACTAGAATGTAGAGACAAAGGCTCCATATACACACCAGCTTGACCTCTTTCTACATTCAATAAGCTGTGTGGATGTTGTCTCAGAAATAGGGCCCTTTTTTAGTTTTCAGAAAGCAAGCTTCTGTCCTGGCATCCACCTGAGTAGTTTAGGGAACTCCATTTGATCAACAACTCAACTGAATGTAACCAGGTCCCACCATTTTACTAGCCTTGCCTGGCTGCAAAAGATTCTCAATTAAGACTTGATATGCTCCAATCCTAGGAGTCCTCCCTCTGGTCACCCTCAAAAATTTCAGGAACTTTTCACTTCACTAGGTTTCCACACCACCTCCCAAATCTCCTTTAATTCCTGTTGGCTTTTCCTGAACTCCATTTCTGCCAAAACAACCCCTTTATTCTCCCTCCTGCTACTCTCCCAACCTGCCCCCAGTCCACCTGCAAAATTTATTCTACTTCTCCTTCCCAGAAAGTTCCATGTGTTCCCCCAGAGCCATCTTCATTTACTAACATCTCTGAGTCTATAGATTGTAACTTCATTATCATCAAGTCAACAGTTAATATTCACTTACAAGTACATGCCATATTTGTTTCTCTGGGTCTGGGTTATCTTACGCAGGATGATATTTTTTCTAATTGTATCCATTTGCTTGCAAGTTTTATGTCATTTTTGGACAGCTGAATAATACTTCATTGTGCAAATATACCACATTTTTTATACCTTCTTCAGTTGTGGGACATCTAGGTAGATTCAAGTTCCTGGCTATTAGGAAAACAATAAAGATAGTTGAGAAAGTGTCCTTGTGGTAGAATGGAGTGTCCTTTGCATATAAGGCCAAGAGTGGTATAGCTGGGATTTAACTAGTTTTGATTCATGATTTTCTGAAGAACCACCATATTTATTTCCACAGTACCAGAGCAAGTTTGCTCTCCTACCGACAACAGAAATATTTTCTCCTTACTCCCAGTCTTCTCTAGCATGAGTTGGTACTGGTGCTACTGATCTTTGTCATTCTGACTGTTTAAGATAGAATCTGCAAGTAAGTTTGATTTGAATTTCTCTAATGACTGAAGATGTTAAACATTTCCTGAAGTGTTTCTTAGACATTTGCAATCCCTCTGTTGAAAACTCTCTGTTTATATCTATACCCCATTTTTAATTGGATTACTTTGTCTTTTGGTGTCTAGTTTTTTGACTTCTTTGTATACATTGAATACGAAGACCTCTACTAGATATTATCAAGTAAGAATATTTCCTACTCTGTGGGTTGCCTATTTATCTGATTCAAGATGTCCTTTGCTTTACAGAAGCTTTTTCAGTTTCAGGAAGTCCTATTTATTAATTATTGAATTTGGTGGTTGCACTATCAGAGTTTTGTTCAAAAAGTAGTCTCCTGTGACAATGTGTTCAACACTATCCCCCACTTTCTCTTCTATCAGGCTTGGTGTGCCTGGTTTTAAGTGAGCTGTTTGATCCACTTAGACTTGAGATTTGTAAAGGGTGATAAATATGGATGTATTTGCGTTCATTTACATGGAGACATCTAGTTTGGCAAGTACAATTTGTGGAATATGCTTTCTTTTGGGGGTGTTTATTTCTTTATTAAAAACCAGGTGTACATAGTTGTGTGTGGAATTTTTTCTGGTTTTTAAATTAGATGTCATTGATCAAGGTTGTGTCTTTATGTCAGATTTACATTGTTTTGTTCTTATATCTATGTAGCAGAACTTGTAATCAGTTACGGTGTGGTATGACCATCACTTTTTTATTGTTAAGAATGTTTTTACTGGGTTTTTGCTTTTCCATGTAACGTTAAGAAAAGTACTTTTAAGGATTCTAAAAAATTGAGCTGAAATTATGATAGTGATTTTATTTAATCTATAGGTTGCTTTTCTTAAAATTTCCATTTTTCTATGTTAATCCTATCAACCTATGAGCATAATAGAGCTTTCCATCCTTTGATACTTTAATTTCTTTCTTCAAAGACTTGAAATTGTTATTATACAAGTCTTCATGTTGCTTGGTTAGAGTAACCACAACATATTTTTTGTTATTGAGGGTATTATGAAGGATGTTGTTTCTCTGATTTCTTTCTCAGTTCATTTGTCATTTATGTATAGGAGGGCTATTGCTTTGTTTTTGAAGTATTCTTATATGCACCCACTCTTCTGAACATGTTTATCAGCTGTAGGAGTTCCCTGATGGAATTTTTAGGGTCATTTATATAGAGAGATTTTTTAATGCCCTCTTTACCTGTATGCAGTTATAGTCTTCCTTTCCTGCATTTTCCCCAACTGAATCAAAGTTGTCACCATGATCATTCTTTCTTAATAGATGTCATTAATGCTGTAAGTTTCTGTTGTATATTTGTAAGTTTGTATAGCATATAGACAAGTGTCTACCATATTATATTATATAAAATATTCACTATCATTGTCACTAAATCCTCTTTCCTATCACAGAGTACTTAAGCAGTAGTGATATTTTTACTAGAAAATACAATAACACTCCTTTGTTTAGATATATCCCCAAAAGTAAAATACGTAGTCACAAATCATAAAATATTTATAGGATCTGTATCTGGAAAACTACAGAATTATGAGGGAGCAAAGCAGACAACTTACATATGTGCATAGACAAGCTGCGTACATGGATTAAATGTTAGAATAGTGTCTGATGTGGGATTTCTTTAGATGTGTTGCTTTTATTGGTTCATGAATAATACTATTTTGGTCAATGATTTAGCAGAGTGAAGCCAGGCAGGAAACTCAAACAGAGATATATAGAGAGAGTACATGGAGTTAAAGAGACACCATATAGCCACTGAAGAAGAATAATGCAAGAATATTACCAGTAAATAATAATCCTGTGGCAATACACAGATTAATAGAAATGGGTTAATTTAAGATGTAAGAGCTACCTAGGAATATACCTGAGCCATTGGTCAAACAGTGTTATAATCAATATAGTTTCAATGTGACTATTTGGGTCTGGTCAGTCAGGAAATGTAAGTGCAGTCTCCTCTTACTAAATGGAACCCAATATTTGGCAACATACATTCACATAAAGCCTAAGACAACATTTAAAAAACGCTTCTATACTAAGAAAATGGAAGTTAATTGATGCATTTTGGTAGCCACATTTTTTTCAGGTGAACAGAGTCTTTAAGAGACTGCATTTAAGTTAATGCTAGTGGCATGAACAGCTCTGACTCTTTAGAGATGTCCTGCTATGGAACAGTTAAATGGAATTTGTGAGTCTCATGCTAAATGGAAACAAAGGCCTGCAGCATCCCTGTAGCTGGAGTGGTGAGCAGGACTTGCAAGGCAATGAACATACCTCCATTGTGATGTACGGAGTTGAGCCAGCAAGCAAAGCCACAGTGTTAGCATGTTCTAACCATGCCGCTTAACGTTTTAAAAAATGATCCTGGTATAAAAAGGATTACAGATACAGAGTAGAAGGCCTCTAAAGAGGTCAAAGTAACTTTAATGATTTTGCATGAGCTTAAGACAGAGAGTATAAAAGATCTATAGTGTCATGGATAAAAATAATAATTTAAGGATATTAAACAGTGGTTTTTTAAAAGAAAAATGAAATTTTAAGAAATCATAATGAGTCATGAAAGGATGAAAAATATATGAAGAGTCTGGGTTATATAAATTATTGTGCAGAGACATTTGATTCTGTGGGCTACTAAACTAAGCCAACATATATATTTTAAATATATCTTGATTTCAAAATGACTGATGATATGGTACTTTGGAAAGAGGTTCTACTTTTGTTTCCACAGAGGATGGAAACCTGTGGATTTCTTTCAGACTAATATGGTTTGAACAACAAGACCCCCCGAAGGCTATCCATGAACTCTAAAGGTAATTTACCTAATAAAATTCAGGAAGCAGTTTAGAGATAACTACACTTAAATTCTCAAATAATTCATTATAAATGTTTGTTTTAATTTAAAAGTGCTGGAGTATAAATTATTAATGGTCACCATCACTCTATTAAAAATGGGGGATATGATATAGAAATTAATACTAGAAATTGGTTTGAATTTTGGCTTATTGATAAAAATTTAAGTATTATGTTAATAAAGTTCATATAAAAATATAATGTATAATTAAGAAATATAAATTAATGTATAGTCATCTATAATAATCAAACTTTTAGTCATATTAGGTTTCCTAGATTTACAGAGATATATTTCTGTTGCATAGATAATCTCCAATACTTTAAATGTAAATAATACTTACATTTTCTTTTTCTGTTTTAAGCTTTGTTTTTGACATATGTATCTTAGAACTCCCCAAATAGTGATCAGATTGTTTGTTTATCTAGCATAATTGACTTCTCCACTGAGCTGAATTTCTCATTAAGCAATAAGTTTCCTCAGGCTAGAAATCAAAGCTTGCATAATTCTGACATAGTTCAGAAAATAGGGCCAATAATCTCTTTTTCGGGCATTCAGTCTTAGCTCTATGCTATTAACAGATATATAAACTTTGAAGATTTTTTAAAAATATGCTTACTTTTATTAAAAATGAAACAAATTAAGAGCTATCATGATGGTGATAATGAGTTAACAGATTAAAGCTGCTTACATTTGTGCCTTGCAAATGGCATCAGTAACTTCTACCTTTGTATCTCTGATGTACAATTAAAGATCAATATATATTTGCTGTTGATATTGTTAGATACATGTTCTCTAATCTACAAAGTTTTTTAATTGTTTTGAAAGCTTTATTACTCAAGATCAAGATTGAGTGTGGTTAAGTAATATTAATACTATATTTTGGTTTAAAAGTGGAAGGCAAAATTCAGAAAAAAAACAGTAATCCATTTTTTTAAAATAGAGGCAGTTAAACAAAAGGACCATTGCCATGTGTGGGATATCCCCTGATGGTCTGATCATGGTATGTCCCAGATATCTGCTAAACAGTGCAAGGCTCTTGCTAGTTCTTTTGGGTACTCACAACAAGTTAATGTTAGGACCCTATTACTAAATATAGCTCAACTTGATGTCAAGTTATGATTCAACAAAACATTTTGCAATGGCTAGGTTTCATAGTGCCACAGGGTATTTCATGCATGCTAAAAAATGATGTTATTCAAACCAGAACACTGTTATAGTAATGACTTTTACATCATCAAATAAAATTAGAAATTTCCGTTTAGAAATATAAGGTGCTGGGATTTTCATTGGAATTGTAAAAAACTTCTAAAATTACAGTTTGAAAATGTGGACAGTAGTAAATGGAGAATGTGCTTGTGTTTCCTGGCTGTCTAGCCCCATATGATCACACAGAAACTATGTTAATTACAATAGTATTTGGCCAGTGGTTGAGGCATATTCCTAGATAGCTCTTACATCTTAAAATAACTAATTTTTATTTATTTATGTGTCTCCATGAGGTTGTGGTTTACTGGTAGTGTTCTGACATTTTTCTCCTTCAGTGGCTATCTGGTGTTTCCTCAACTCTGCTTCCTCTCTCTCTCTCTCTCTCTCTCTCTCTCTCTCTATATATATATATATATATATATATATATATATAAAACTTTTACATCTTAATTTAACCCATTTCTATTAATTAGGGTATCACCACTAGGTGGTGGCTTACCGGGTAAGATTCTGTTGGCTATTTCTGGCAGGAACTACATGGCTTCTCTTGACTTGCCTTCTTTCCCCCAGCCTTCAGTTTAGTTTTCCCCACCTATCTCTATCCTGCTGTGTTATAAGTCCAAAGGAGTTCTTTAAAAACCAATGGTATTCACAGCATATAGATGGGAATCCCACATCCCTTCCCCTTTTCTGTTTAAATAAAAAGGAAGATTTAGCTTTAACATAGTAAAATTACATATAACAAGACAGGTATCAAGCTAGAATTAGAGTTACAATGTTGATATCTACTTTATCTTTTATCATAACTCAAAAAATACTATGACTATAACTATATATTCTTCAATTCCATCAAAGACTCCAGAAAGATATATTACCTAAGTAAATAGGAAGTGCATTGTAAACAACTGCCAAATCTCCAGAATTGGCAGAAACATCTTATTGCCTAGACAGTCACTGAAAGTTCTTCTGTAATGTTGTGGCATCCAATCTTCAGACAATGGCCCATAGTGTCTGGCAGATTTTTCAATGAAGCCAGAAATTTGAAAGACTGTTTTGCCTCTATTGTCAGTTTGACAGTCACTTTCTTCTATGCCCTACAGAATGTTTAGCAGACTTATTCATGAAGCAAAAACCAAAAAGAACAGTCTCATCTTTAGGCAAGCTCAGCAGTCATTTATCTGTGAATCCTTTATGTACAGATCATCAAACAGTTCAGACAATAGCTGTTTCCTGCCCAAATGGCTAGCAAAATCCATAAATACCTCTTCCATGCCCATCTTCCTATTGAAGTAGATTGGAGCTGCCATAAACAGATGTGTCTTACTGTCATGAAAAGTCTTAAGTTCTTAAAACATATTAAATGTCATATTCTAAAGGTCTTTGAAAGATCTGAATAATCCCTATCTAACTGGAATATATCTCTATATATCTAGAAAACCTAAGTAACATGGCTACAAGTTTGACTATTATAGATGATTATCTATTAACCTATATTTCTTAATTAAACATTAACTTTTTAAATGAGATGCGAAAAATGCAATACCTTAATCAAGAACAAAAATGTACATATAACAAAATTGACCACAATTTGTAACAATAAACCAAGATCCATACCAATGCAAATCTCTACATTATACCCACCTTAAATGTAAACAAATATCCAGAGACAATATTTGAGAATATTGGCATAGTTCTCTCTAACTGCTTCCTCCTTTTTGTTGGGCAGAGTGTTTTGGGGGGTGTTCACAGTACCCATTAAGGTGGTCTTGGTCCGTCAAACCACATTAGTCTGAAAGGATTCCATAGGTTCTCATATTCTGTGGAAAGAAGAGAAAAACTTCTTTTCCAAAGCAACATATCCTTAGAACTAAATTTTGAAGATGAAATACCTTTAACGTATTTATTTTAGTTACTTAGCTCCTTCACACTCAAAAATTCAAAGAAAATACAATAATATACATACTCCATATAGTCTGTATATATTCCAGCTTTACAGGGTTTATTTGTTTTTATTCTATTACTTTTTAATATTTATGTTATTATCTCTACTCCTTTAATCTATGACTTCTGCACTATCTCTTTAAAGACCTTTTTGATTTTTTTTAAACCCATTTATTTTTATAGCTCTCTATAGTCTTTTTCTTTACACTCCCTAGCCTACTTTTATTTATAAAGCACTATGACTCATTTAGAGGTTTTTTGTATCTGGATTTGTCTTTATTGTATTAATATTTGTAATCTTTTTCTGACCAGAACCACTATTTTTAATGCTAAGTGGGCATGACTAGGGACAATGTGGCACTGCCTGTTGGCTATGACCCATCTAATATGCAGAAAGTAGTATGTTTACTGTCTCTGTGACTGCCAGGTAAAATTTGTTCTCACCACTTCAACTCTGATAACAAGTTGGCCCATTCTGCCACCAAGTAACTTGCAGCATGTTGTTCACCAATCCAATTGAAATGCTCAGCCTTCTGACAGAGCCAGAGTTCACATTGGCAGCATGGCTCAGAAAGCCACCATTTGAAAATGGCTTTTTTTCTGCTACTGCTGATTCAGGAAACTCTCTCTTAAAGGAGACATAGTGTTAAGCCATGCTTAATTCTATTCTATTTTATTTTCCCTAGAATTCCTTCACAAACTCTCTAAGATTTTAAGTGAATTTTAGTTGGCCATGTTAGAGCACCAATTTGTAGTAGGCATTTCTTTATTTCACAACCACCCAGCTACCCAAACTCCCAAAATAACCACACAGAAACTATATTAATTAAATTATTGTTTGGCCCATTAGCTATAGCTTCTTATTAGCTAACTTTTATATGTTAATTTAACTCATTTCTAGTAATCTGTGTATTGCCATGAGGCTGTGGCTTGTTGGGCAAAGTTCTGGTGTCTGTCTCTGGCTTGGGCTACATGGCTTCTCTTGATTCTGCCTTATTCCCCCAGGATTCAGTTTAGTTTTCACCACCTACCTCTGTTCTGCCCTGCTATCAGTCCAAAGAAGTTCTACATTAACCAGTGATATTCATAGCATACAGAGGTGAAATCCCACATTACTCAGAGAAAGATAATAGGTTTCAACCTGAAGATCTGAAAGCAAAGCAGTCAAGCCATTAAAGAGAGCTTATATCTATGAAATGTTCAGACTTAAATAAAATGACTTTCTGTTTCATCCCACCATATATTCCTCTCTAGTGCTGGGATTAAAGGTATGTACCACCGCTACCTAGCCCCAATGGATAACTAGAGTGCTTTCTGGGATTAAAGACATGTCCCACTACTGTCTGGCCTGACTAATATGGCATTTTGCATTCTGGTCTTCAGGAAAGCTTTATTTATTAAAACACAACTGAAATATTGCTGTATTTTTCGTTTGTGTCTAAAATAAAAAAGACAGCTATAGCTAATATAAGAAAAATATATAAGTAAGTATAGTAACTATGTAAAATAAAGATAGATAATAAATATATCAACAATATATAGCCTGTTTGCATTTGACAAATTGAGAGAAAATATTCCATATATATCTTATCTTGATAAGTCCAAACGGTTGAAAGTTTGTACCAATTAACTTTCTAATCTAATTTACATTATAAAATTAGCTTTTACACTTTACACCTCTTTAGTGAGGATCCTTTCTTATTCTGGTAAACAAGTAAAACTACAACTATATAGACTTCAAGTCCCTCAGAGACCTGAGAAAAGAATAATTGTAACTGAATAAGCAGGAAGTGTGAGCAAGTAACTTCCAAAAAATGTGAAAAATAACAGAAACATCTGGCTGCCTAGACAGTCACCAAACTTCCTCTGCAACATTGACACATCCATATTAAGCCTACAGGCATAATATATCTGACAGACTTCTCTGTGAAGCAGGATATTCTGAAGGACTGTCCTTCCTTGTCTTGACAATGTTTCACATTACTTTCTTTTATGTCTTGCTTGTCTAATTAGGAAAGCATACTGTCATTAGTCGAGGCAAGGGTATTTTCATTCATATTCTATTTCTACAGATACTAAATTTATTGGCCATCTCTGAAATATCACAAATTCATTTTTATAGATTGCAATATATTATGATTTTACAATGTCTATTTCATTTCTTGATTTCTGATTCCATGGGTCTTGTAAATAATTTACCTAAACTACATATGTTACTTAAAACTAAAATAGTTTATTTAAAATTATATTTTTGAAGTTTTGTTTCTTTTCCCTTTATTTTGCTCTTTGTTTGTTTTTGGAGTCAAGAATTTGCATAATATAGCCCTAATTGATGTACTGTAAAAAATTATGCTTTATTCATATATATAATATGTGTGTGTGTATATATATGTGTGTGTGTGTGTGTATGTGTATATATATATATATATATATATATATATATATATATATATACTCAAATAGTTTGTAGTACATGGATTTTCTTTTGTCTACCTCCCATGTTCTGGGTTTGAAGGTATCTACCACCACTTCTACATAGATCAATTTTTTTCTTGTTTTAAGTACAGAAATGATCAGATCACAAACTATGAGTTGTATAGACAGCTAAAATATCCAAAAGGGGGAGTGTCCATCACATTATAGTACTTATCTGGGTATTGACGTGGGTTGTTTTCTAATTTTCTGAGAAATTACATTATCCAATGCAGTTGTACCAGTTTGCACTCCCACAAGCAAGGGATGAATTTTGTTCCCTATACCCCATATCCTCTCCAGCCAAAGTTATTATCAATGTTTTTTACCTTAGTCATTATTACAGGTATAAGATGAAATCTTAGAGTTGTTTCAATTTGCATTCCTCTGATGGCTAAGGATGTTGAGCATTTCCTTAAGTGTCTTTCATCCATTTTAGATTCATGTGTTTAAAGTTGTCTGTTTAGGGCTGTACCCCATTTTTTTTATTGGAATATTTGTTCATTTGATGACCAATTTCTTGAGTTCTTTGTATATTTTGGAGGTCACCCCTCTATCCAATGTGGGGTTGGTGAAAATCTTTTACCATTCTGTAGGCTGTCATTTGGGTATATTCCTAAAGGATGTTCAATTGTACCATAAAAACATAAGTTCAACTATGTTTATAGAAGCATTATTTGTCATAGCCAGAACCTGGAAATAAACTAAATGTCCCTCAACTGAAAAATGGGTAAGGAAAGTTTGGTACACTTACAAATGGAGTACTACACAGTGGAAAATATAACATCTTGAATTTTTTTAGGCAAATGGTTGGATCGAGAAAACACTATACTGATTGAGGTAACTGAGAACCAAAAAAAAAAAAAAAACAAATATAATATGTACTATCACATAAGTGACTTTTAGACATAAAGCCAAGAAAATCCATCTTACAATCTATAATCCCAGAGAACCTAGACAACAAAGAGGGCCCTAAGAGATACATACATGGATCTAATCTACATGGGAAGTAGAAAAAGGCAAGATATTCTGAATAAATTGGGAGCATGGGGATCATGAAATATGGTAGAAAGAGAGGGGAGAGGAAGGTAGGAGAGCAGAGAAAATATGTAACTCAAAACAAAACAAAAAAGCATATTTAGTAACTATTACCACTATTTCACTTTTACTTTAAGTGGCAAACATGTTTTGGGCAGCTCCTGTAATTAACAATCACCAATGAGGCAGAAAAATATCATTTCTTACCAGATTTTTTAAGTAAATTAAATATTACTATGCATACAAATTACACAAACCTAAACTGTTTCAACACCTAATGTTTCATTATTAACTATTGTATTAAATTGATCACAAAATCCTATTTTTCACAATTCCTAAAACATCTCATGCATCTGTACATTTTTCATTCTGTTTTTACTATCATGGGAGAGTCATTGTCATTTTATTTTTGTCCCATGACAATAGTGAACTAATAGTTTTACGATTTTCTACTCTTCCCATTGTTCTTTTCATGAAACTATCAGCGGAATAATTTAAAAGACAAGTTCAAAATGAAAAAAATCTGCATATGCTTTCTATTTTTAGAATAAAATCACACCTATCTTACCATGATTAAGAGAAGCTTCATAATTTTCTTCTTTTTCTAATTTCATTTGAAATAATTTTTTACCTCCTAATCTTTGGTTCATAATATGCTTTGTATCCATTTATCATGAAAATGTCTTTTGCTAAATTTGAGACATTATAATTGGTATGCCAAGTGTTTAGAAACTAATGTGATATTTATTTTTTGTGTTAATGCCTAATTTATAATACTTGTACCTTTTCATAGAGTATTTCTTTAATCATTTTTTGATGTTTTTCTTTCTGTCTTTGTCTCAGCATCTCATATATTATTTTGCTTTCATGGAATATAATTCAATAACAATGATCTTCTTGATTTATAACATTGTTTTAATATTTATCATCTATATATTCTATAACAACATCCACTATGAAAAGAATCATGCTTGTTCTCTTTATTATAAAATCTTGGCCTAAATATGTATCATTTGATTAAATGGGTCATCTATTTCTTTCCTTTTGAGCTTCTGTTGTGCCATTGAAGTGGTAAAGGACACGATGCATTATGTATTGGTGTTATTATTTAGTATCTTGTTCTCTAAATTAATAGAAGTTTCATTTTACTATAATATCATCAATGGTAAATCCACAGCCTTATAGATTATTGATTTTTGGTTAATGATGAGTTTTTACTTGAGTGCATATGTTTATCCAGGCACTATCAATTAATCATAAAGAACATTAATCAATATCTAGATCATAAGGAAATAAGAATGTAGAAAATAAGATTGGTTGTTGTTTATATTGTGAACATATAACTAGTCTCACTAGTTGCATGTACTGAAACTGTTGCTACTTGGACTGGAAAATGTCCTTAAGTGAGAACATATCACATGTATTAGAGGTTGTTTAACAGAATACTCACCTCCAAATACTAGATTTCAGTGTTATATACTACCTATTCCAGTCACAGAGTTTTTCAAACAAGACAAATTCTTTGTCATTGTCAGATTTGTGCAGGAAAAAGGTCACTTTTTGTTGCTGATCACCAGTGTAGTAAAACAGAAAGACTTTTACAAAACTATAAATTTTGAGCAATGTCATGGGAAAAGGAAAAGAAATGTAATGTCAGACTATAACTAGGGGGACTGACACATATTTTTGGGAAAGTTATCTCCATTGAATTTGAAGTTAGCCTTGATGAAGCAAGTAAGTTTTGAACTGTAAGCTATGCTCTGTATCAGAGAAAGTGTATGATAAATTGTGAGGCAGAACTAGTAGCATGAGTGGACGAACATAAAAGTGGCCAAGTTCAGTTTGTACAGAGAGTTGGTACAAGCAAAAACAGAAATACCAGGAAAGTTAATCTAAGCAGTATCAGACATGGTACTTAATGACTATAACTTATCCTGCAAGCAATAGAAAAATCTAAGTAACATGAATACAAGCTTGACTATTATAGATGATTATCTATTAACCTGTATTTTTTATACATTATATTTTTTATTAAAAATTTCCACCTCCTTGCCACCTCCCATTTCCCTCCCCCTCCCCTTACTTTCCCTCCCCCTCCCTGTCCAGTCCAAAGAGCAGTCAGGGTTCCCTGCCCTGTGGGAAGTCCAAGGTCCTCCCCCCTCCATCCAGGTCCAGGAAGGTGAGCATCTAAACAGACTAGGCTCCCTCAAAACTAGTACATGCAGTAGGATCAAAACCCAGTGCCATTGTCCTTGGCTTCTCAGTCAGCCCTCATTGTGTGCCATGTTCAGAGAGTCTGGTTTGATCCCATGCTTATATTTTTAAATGAGCTGCACAAGCACAATACCTTAATCAAGAACAGAAATACATACAATAAAACTGACCTTAAATTTGTATCAATAAAACAAGATCCATACCAATGCAATTATTCAGCTCTATATCATATACCCCTTTAAGTGTAAATAAACATTTATAAACAGTCATTTAAAGAATTTGGATATAGTTCTCTCCAAACTGCTTCCAGCTGTTTATTGGGTGAAATAACACCTAGGGTGTGTTCACGGTGACCTCTCAGGGGCTTGTGGCCTATCAAACCACATTAGTCTGGAATTAATCCATAGGTTCTCATCTGTAGTGGGGAGCAGATAGGCTGCATTCCTTCTGCCCAGCTCCCACACAGCTAGTTTTACACCCGAAATAACAACACACAAACTGTATTCGTTTAAACACTGCCTGGCCCATTAGTTTCATCCTTTTGCTCACAACTTGACTAACCCATATCTGATAATCTGGTGTCTTACCAGGAAAGATTCAGCATGTCTGACCTGGTGGCTGGCTTCATGGCGACTGTCTCAGAGAGGAGAGGCATAGTGATTGCCCGAGGCATCTGCCTGAGCCATCTACCTCACTTCCTTCTTCCTGTTCTGTCTACTCCACCCACCTAAGGGCTGGCCTATAAAATGGGCGAAGGCAGTTTCTTTATTAATGAATGAAATCAACACCAACAGAAGACTCTCCCACATCACTCATCCTCTGTGGAAACAAAAGAAAAACCTCTTTTCCAAAGCAACATATTCTTAGACTCAAATTCTGAAGTCAAGATACCTTTATAATATGCATACTGGTTTAGCTTAGCAGCACATACAATAAAATGTCTCTCTGTACTTAGCTCCTTCATAATCATATATATATATATATATATATATATATATATATATATATTTGTTCTTTCTTTGAATTTTTTTCATATATATGCATATATATACAGTATGCACAAATATATACATATATATATATTCCAGATTCTCTGTGAATTTTACATCTTTATGTAGCTTATTTTTCTTTACTCCTTTTAATCTATGACCGTCTGTACTCTGTCTTTTTAAAGACTTTTTGTATATTTATCTTTTCTTCTCTCTCCCAAGCCTACATACATTTATTCCATACTGTGACCCATTTAAAAGTCTTTTATTCCTTAATCTGTCCTATTGTGTATCTGTAATTCTGTACTGTCCAGGAGCACTTCTTAAAATAAAAATTTAAGCTGCAGATTTGCTAGAGCAAAAACAACCTTGCCTGCTTGCTTTGCCCAGTTCATCATGGTGCAAGTCTGTTCATTACCTCGGCAAGCCATGCATGCTGCCCCAGTTCCAGGTATACAATGGGTCTATGTCACACCATTAAGCACGTTGTAGCACTCTGCTCACCAAAGCCACTTAAATGCTTCATTGCCAGATCTCATCAGAATTCATTCTGGCAGAATGGTCCAGGGAGCCTAAGTTTCAAAACAACATGGTTTTTGTTTTCTGCTACCACTGAATCTGGAAAACTACTCTTAAAAGAGCCATGCCTCTGCTTGCTTCTAGAAAACAGCGCCCAGCCAAGAAAATGCCACTACTAAACCATGTTTAACTCTATTCTTTTGTGTCTAGGATTCCTTTCCAAACTTTCTCAGGTTTTATGTGTATTTTAGCCCATTGTTGGATGCCAGATGAAGATGGATGGTAAAAATAAATCCCACGCTAGCTCAGAATTGAGTATATTAAAAGTCTACTTATTTAGGGATAGACTTACAGATCACAGTCCTCTGCTTGAACAGGAAATAGCAACTGAATTCTGCAGCTGGAAGATAAGGTAACCACACACTTTACATTGGCATTTATAGTATAAGAGGCCATGCCCAAAAGGGCAGGTAACTTAAAGGTTACTGGCTGTAGGAATTTCTACAGTAAGAGTTTAAGCAGAAAGTGCAAGAATAGATATTCCCAAAAAGCATTAGAATCTGCAAACTGATTGCTTAAAATCTATTATTGTGAGGAAGGGGACTATTTCAATATTTAATGTAGGAAATAATACCTAACCTAAAAAGGTATCCTTGAATATGGAAGAAGTTAGATAACTGATGCAGTTACTTCATTATTGTGCAATAGTAAATACTGTCTAGATAAACAGATTATATATATATATACATACATACATATATATACATATATATATAATCTAAACATAGAAAGAAAAATTATTAGAATAGTTTAAAGACTGTGGTCCTGCTAGCCCTACAATATCTTACCACCAACAGAAAGTCCGGGAATCAAGTTACTGTTCAATGTGTTAGATGATTCAGCTGGTCTTCAGTATAGACCATATGATGGAGAAATCTGTTCTAATGCCAGTGAAGGAATGTACCTGCCAGAGAGAGCAGGAACCATTATGCAAGGATCAAGTCTTCCCTTTTCTGTGTTCTTTATATAACCTTCCATCAGAGGTATAACCCAGATTAAAATATCTGGATTAATGTTGTATCCTCCCACCTCAGAAGATCTGAATTTAAGGAAAATATTCACACTTCAAATGATTTAATTATGAAAAATAGTCTCTCACAGGTGCACATAGCATTTTGGGTTTTAATTAATTTCAGTTGTAGTCACATAAACTACCAAGACTAACCATCACATGTAGGGAATGGATAACTGGTTGAACACATTCATTAGTCCCCAGGAAAATATCATCAAGTAGGACAACATTCTGTTTTGGGAGTATGAAAGTGGTGCTGTGTTATGAGGTATTGGAGACAATTTGTTAGCATGCCTGCTTTCTATTTCATCATTTGCCTCTCTTGGGTCTAGCTAAAGGACTGGCTTCTGCAAGGATCATAGACACTCCCACAATCTACTCTTTGAGAGGCCATTCTCCTTACGTTCTAAACCTGAATATATATGGGGTTGTATGATTGTACTCAAGGTTAAGAGCAGAGAGCAAGTCAAGCAAAAGACAACTGGACTGAAGTCTGTGACATGAAGCAGGCATGAACATTATTGGTTGTTTCCTTTAGCCTTTTCCTGCTTTGAATGAAGTTAATTAACAATATGAACCTAAGCTAGCAGCCTTAGAAAGGATCAGTGAAACTGTGGGAGGTAGCAAAAGAACTCTTGCTGTTAAAGTTATTCTTGGTTTATAAATATACCTGCTTATTATAGAAGTACCCATTTATTGTTTCCTACTTAAGGGACTGGCACCTCTCATCCTCACCTATTGTTTACATGGGTTTCTAACATATAATCAAACTTGGCATACAAGCCATGTTTTGTTTTCAAACATTAAAATAAACCTGTTAGGTTAACAAGGACATTTAAAAAGAATGTGGTACTTAATTTCACAAGCATATTTAATTGAATGAGCTCCAATAAAGATTACTTATCTTTGTTATGCTTGTACCTATTTGCTTGTTTTTAACTATATACCACTTTGGTGGCTTAAGCAGAATTGATAATAAAGATGCTTTATTTTAGGACTATTATTAAAGACTGTTAGAGTGAGAATCATGGCTGATATTTTAGAAATGCATTTATTTTTATATTTGTCCAACAGTCATTTTTTATAAAAAAATATTTATCACTTGGAACTGGGTCAGGGAAAAGGACACATTAAAAGAAAATCAAAGTGAAAATTTTTTCCATAGCTTTAAATTTTGAGGAACACAAATATAATCATTGTATCTGTGTGAATGAATGGTAAAAAAAAGCTTTGAAATTTTGAGACTGTTTTCATAAGGAAAATTAACTGTTTCTGTACTGTCATTGAAAAAACCACAAAGGAAGAGCAATGTCTAGAAACTGATTCAGAACAAAATATTCTGTACAAGGAGTCTATAGCTGGCTTTGTTTTGTTGTTTGTTGCTTAGAGATTAAAAACCAGGATCCTGAACATTCTACAAAACTACTGTTTCATTTACCAGCACCTATAGTCCCTTATTTTCCTTTTTACTTTGTTTTGCAGTGCATTTGACTTTATCAACTTCAGGAAAAAGAAGGCCAATACATTCTAAATACAAATGAGAAAAAGAAAAAAAACCATATACCTATGTAGTAAAAGTGACTTGGCTATGAACCATGGAATTGATAATTCCAAAACCTGAATATCAGACAAGTGCTCAGAGGTGAAAAAGTTGATCTCAGATAGATCTTCAGAGGTGAAATTGATCTCAGATAGACCTTGAAGAGGAGCATGGCTCCTATATCATTGCCTGATGATTTCTTTTCATTGAGTCTGGATATCCAGAAGAGGAAATTTTTTTTCTTGAAGAGCTGAGATGTTTACAGCTATCATAATCATATTAGTAATTTTATATCAAACATTGTTACTATTCAACAATAATACTGGATGACCATTGCATGAAATTGACTGCACTACCTTTGTTTACCCTAAGGAAATGCTTCCTTAGAATATCCCCAGAAGTAAAAATACTATAGGAAAGCACTTGACACAGCATAGGAAGAATCCTTATGTCTAAAAACAGAGCATGGGTGCTGAGGTGAGTTTGATAGTGCTACTGAAACAGAGGGCTTTGACTGGCCATTAGGGTCACCCAGGTTAATAGCAACAAAAATTGGGATGGTTAAAAATTTGTTTGTCCTTTTCCTTAGACTTCTCTTTAACGATGTTTTCTATGTATGCTCTCCTTTAGAACACATACCCCAAAGGTATATATTAATAATTATTCTATTTGAGGTTGTGATATGTAAAGAGGTAGCTTTGATGTGATCAAAAGCAGATTGACATATTTAATGTAAGCATAGACTCACATTTTTATAATCACAAGTTTTCTCAAAACCCTTAAAATGCCTATGTCAATTATCATCAGAAAGAAGCACAGAAAAATTATTTAAAATGCAACTGTGATGAGAATGTTTATGGTCAAGTTTTATTCCAGGCTTATGGCATTCTCTTGCTTTGGATACACTGTGAGGCCTACCAGTGAAATGGATTAAGATTTATTAATTAACCACCACATACCATAACTACCCTGTCTTCATAATCAAGTCACTCTCTGCTTTCTGAATATTTCACTGCAATGCATCCCTTTCTTGATTTCCAAACTTTCCCAAAACAGGCACATATCAATCTTGTAAGTTTCATGGAGGCACCAGTGTGTTCATTTTCACATTTGCACAATCATTGTCTTCTGATACTGGCCCATCATTCTTCTACAGTGATCTCTGTGTCCAAGAAGCCATAAAACTTCTCTGATTCTCTATAAATTACATTTTCTTTCTAACTCACTCTTGAGAAATTATGTGAACAATATCTTAGGTTATCTATTTCCTAAGTATACATTTATTTTGTCATATGATCTCATCATGCCAAGGAAGGCCATAAACTTGCTATGCATTGTAAACTTTTGATTATCTTATGTCTACCTCCTAAGTGCTGTAATTACAGGCATGTACCACCACATTCAGATTCTACAATGACTAAGGATCATATGTGGCTTCATGCATGTTGGTAAGCCTTCTGCCAATAGAGCTACATATTTTGTTTTAATCTCCACAAAACAGTCATTGAAATCTGAACTCTGCTAATATTTGGTGGATTTCATTAATAGATGAATGGTTTGAGACACTGTGATCTAGATCACATTCACGTTCTTTGTTGCAGTTTCCACATATAAAGGCCTCAGTGAACTGGAAGTACAAAGCTTGCAAAAGAAGTCTAATTACATTCTTATTTTCTCATTGCCACCAAACACAAGACACTATTTTTTAGTAACCCCATAACCTGTTTGTTATAATCCTAACTGACCTATTTACCAAATCTAATACTATCCACACAATCTTATCAACAGCTTAATGGCACCCTAGACACAGTATTGCAGGCCAATCTGAGCATTATAACCTATTGGCCCATTAATACACTTCTAATCATTTCTTTATAAAACATAACCCACCCAAACAACCCTATAACCTTTCTAATGGATTCAGAACCAGCCAATTACTAAACTTGATCTCATCTGCATATTTTCCATCACCTTTTAATGAGCTCTAACTGGCTCTGCAAGTTTCAGCATTAACAAAAGCTATTCCATCCAATTTAAGGCCCTTTATTTGATTTTTTAAAAAACATCAAATACTGTACCAATTTAAATGTCAATTCTTTCTAACTTATCCAATTCTTCCTCTCTTTTTTCTTTGCTTGAAAAAATTGGAATATTTTCCAAAATTTTACTTTATTGTCTTTCAAAAGAATAAGAAAGGTGTGAAACTGCATAGATGTGGGGTTATGTATCACCACTGCATTTACATTTTCTACTGAATTTAATGGAAGCTTTCTAATGTGTGACCAAGGACAGGCCTGATTAATTTATTTCAATAAAGATACCTGGTAGTTGGAAATGAGTTTAGCTTATTCCATATGAAATATTACTCACACTCCATGATAATAAAGAACCAAATGGCTGGAAGAGAAAAAACAGGTAGAGGATAAAGGGAAGATAAAGCATCAGGATAAAGAGAAAGAAGGAAGAGAAAGAGAGGACGGGTAATCAAGAAAAAGAAGTCAGTCTTGAGTTGCATGAAAATTTTATTTCCCCCAATTTTCTGTAATGCTCTGTACCCTCACTTATGGCAATAGAAGGTGATCATGTGGTCAGGCGATGTCTGTATTCACCAGGAGAGCTTTTTCCTAGTGTTTGCTCTTCTAGTATTGTGTAACTGTCATAAAAATTCTATACCATGCATAACTTAGATAGCAGGCATGTCTTTATTACTGTTATATGGGCTAGACATTCAAGTTCAGTGTTTTCAAGTTATCCAGATATGAGTTTTGTTCTGGCTTACGAGCAGCTGACAGCCTGCTGTGCTTCTACCTGGAAGAATGCAGATGCTCTGTTCTCTAACGAACACCTACTTCTTTCTGTGAATCCTACTTTCTAGACCTTAGATAAGCCTAAAAGTGTTCCAAAGCCCTCACTTTAAAATTTCTAAGACACTAAGTGGTCACATTCCAGCATAATTATTTGGGTTGGAGTGTAGCATTTAGTTCATTAAGTGAAACCCATGATGATGTGACTCTTCTCACCTGGGATAGATAATTTTTACTTTTTTCTAGCCTCAGGTCACATATTTAATTTTCTTTTTTCATTAACTTAAGATTTATTTTTTGTGGGAAGAGTAGATGTGAATAAATGTAAATATTTGATTGCTTGATTACATATAAGTTGGCTTATATTAAATTGCACATATAAATTCAGCCAGGTATCAACTATTTACTAGGGTTCTGTGTGCTAGCAAGCAAGCCTGATGCCCTATCAAGAAGACACTTTAATCCTTATCTTTTATGATGGTGCACCTTTGTTGCCAATTTAACACATCTTGGAAGAAGGACTGTCAATTCAGGAATTGCCTCTGGTTTGTGGAACTGTTTGTAGGGATAGTTTCTTAACAGATAGTTGATATTTTAGGGTCTAACAAACTGTGAGCAGTACCAACACTACATAGGCTAGCCAATAAGAACTATTCCTCTGTGGCTTCTATTAAAAGGTTATGCCTAGACTCTGGCCTTGGCTTTCCTTGGTAATAGACTGTGCCTGCTAAGATGAAAACATTCCTTTCTTCTCAAGTTGTTTTTGTTCATGGTACCTCTTCCAGTGGTAAAAAGCAAACAAAAACCATGGAGATTCTATCTTTAAATCTGAGAAGTAATACCATGGTGATTTATGAAACTTTCTTAAGATCTTACAAGACCTAAAGAAAGATTCATATACCTAAGTTCTGAATTCAGAACTCATATAACATGACAGTGAAGGTGACCCCTTCTGAAAACATGTCTATCTTTTCCAAATTCCTCACACTTAGTTGAGAAAAATAGGGATAAAGAAGACAATTGATTTATCCCGGGATTTATAGAAATATCTGTAATTAGTTTACAGAAATATAATTCTGGAAGATGGTGGTTGCCCTTGTAAACAGATCACTCTATCTTTTCAGACTGTGTCATGAGCAGAACAATATGGGAGAATGGATGCTTCATCACTAACTTCCCTGCAAATGACCCTCCTGGCAATGATTCATTGAGGCATAGACTCCTGGAGAAGAATATAGTTCATCATGATGACACAGGTATACCATATTTACAGCTATGAAACACCACATATCAAAATTATTATTTATGTAAATGAACAGACAATTTCTTAAGGCCTGCTGTGTCCTTCTAATAAGGCTATCCCTCAATTATGAAGTGAGTATCAGTCAATGCTTTTTCTCCAATTCTCATTCTTCTCCTTACAGTTACTATTCTGAAAAATGTTTTCCTTCGATCAGAAGAGAGCCTATCAATCTTAGATGGTTCGTGAGTCTATGACAGAGGAGACAGACATTGTGAATTTCTTTTTCATATCTTATATGTGAGACATAGCATAAATGTTCCTAAGAACAAAAATATTCATATTTTTGTATGTAGCTTATATGTATGAAGATGTTCATGCAGATGTGCTTGTGCATATGCCTATGAAATAATGTATATATACATGTAGAGGCCTAAGATTGGCATCTCCTGTCTCTCACTGTCATCCATTCTTTATCTCATCTTTTGAGACAGAGTTTCTCACTGTACACTCAGGTCACTGTTAGCTAGGCAAGCCCTCAAGCAAGCTCAGGAGATCTATCAGTGCCTTCTACTCAGGGTCAGGATTTCAGAAGCATACATCTCCACTCAGATTTTACATGAGATCTAGGGATCTGAACTCGGAGTATTGTGCACATGCAGCTGATGATTGAGCTATATTCTCAGCCTCCTAAAAGTACAGAAATTTGAGACATGTCCTAGGACTGGAAAGGAAACTCTGTAGGTAAGGTTTTGCTTTAAAACAGAAGGACTTGAGTTCATTTCTTAGAATATTAAAAATACAATGCAATATTGTGACACATCCTTGTAATCCTAACCATGTGTATGTAGAGACAAGTGGACATTTGGGCTCACTGGTCACCTGGCTTAGACTTTGTTTCACAAATATAGGTTATGGCAACTGAAGGATGAAATGCTAGGAAGTCTCTGGGCATTCTGACCTGCAAGAAAAATGCACAAGTACTTGCCTGTATATACATACATGCAAGCATGAACACCAAGAAACAATCTCACACAAAGATTCTATATCATTTACCACCTCTGAGCATTCCAGTTCTAGATTCTCTGCTTAGAGATTCATGAGATGGAAAGTTTGTCAGTCTGAAAAGTTAGAAATTAGGTACCCCATAGTTCCTTCATATGTCCGTTTATTTCCTCAGACACATCCTTAGCAAGTTATCATACTAACCTAGCTTGAGCAGATCCCATTGTGCCTTAGTCGCCATCACAATCCAGGGTCTCTTTTCACAACATTCATTGACAGAGTACATTTCTATAATTAAAAATTATATCTTCTGTGTCTAGGTTACCTCACTAAAATGTTTTCTAGCTCCATCCATTTTCCTGCAAAATTCAAGATGTCATTATGTTTTTTCTGCTATGTTGTTCTCCATTGTATAAATGTACTACATTTTTCTTATCCATTTTTCTGTCGAGGGGCATTTAGGTTACCAGGTTCTGGCTTTGACAAACAATGCTGCTATGAACATAGTTGAGCGCATGTCCTAGTGGAACGATTGAGCATCCTTTGGATATATATCCCAAAGTGGTATTACTAGATCTTAAAAACGATTATTTCCTAATTTTCTGAGAAATCTCCATAAGTGGTTTTTAAACATAAAGCAAAGAAAACCAGCCTACAAATCACAATCCCAGTGAACTTAGAAAACAAAGATGACACTAAAAGAGACATATATAGACCTAATCTACATGGGAAGTAGAAAAAGACAAGATCTCCTGAGTAAATTGGGAGCATGGGGACCTTGGGTGAACGTTAAAAGGAGAGAGTGAGGCAGGGAAGGGAGTAGAGAAAAATGTAGAGCTCAATAAATATTAATAAAAAATTATATCCACAATCTTGAGTTAGTTATTTTTAACTTTTGCACCTAAAGAAATAAGCATAGCCATTTTCCTATCAAAAGGTAAAGATTTTGGAGATGTCACCAAAATAATACTTCAACCTACATTGGGCAACCTTAATGAAATCTTGATTCTTATTTTTTTTTTCCTATGTATTAGAAGAGTTCAACATTCAATTATAATCCACAACTCACTAATACAAAAACATGACTGACTAATATTTATTCATTTTTTATGTATGTGGACTGTTTATTTCACACAGAAATCATAGAATGAAGGGCATGGTTGACTGGTAGTCAGAATTAACCAGACCAGTTCAAAAACAGGGAAATATAATTTTAAGAATTGGGAGCAAGAGCAACTCACACAACCGGGATCCAGCGAGAGTCACGCGTGCTGAATGAACACAGAAACAAGGGGCAGGGCCTGGATGCCCAGGTCCTTCTTCCGTCACCCCAAGTAGCCACACCCTAGCCAAATATGATTGGCTAAGCTTCCCCATCATCTCCCCTATTGTCTAAACAAGATCAAACCAAACCCCATACAACTATATATAATAAGAATAGATACCAAATATAAAATTACAAGCAACAAACAACATTAACCAAGAAATATATAAGTTTTACTAAGCATTCTATTTCAAGGAGTCTAAATAATGTATTGAAATTGATTTTATCTAAATCATGAGGAGGGTAACTACAATTATCTAATCTTCAATTCCATCAAAGATCTGAGAAAGGAAGTAATATTACCTGAGCAACCAGGAAGTACAAACGAGAAACTTCCAAAATGTGCAACAAATGACAGAGACACCTGATTACCTAGGCAATCAACCAAAGTCTCATTGCAGTGTTGAGTCAACCAACTTTGGCTAAAGCCTAACATAACTGACATACCATTTTCAAAGACAAGAAACTTTTTAGAACTATCTTACCCTGTCTTGGCAGGATAAGACAATACTGTTTTTATCCTTTTACCAGTACTCTGTATCTCTGTCAGTGGTCGAGGTATGGGCTTTTCTTTGCCCAAAGGCCAGTTCTGCCAATAAGAAGACAAGCTCCAAGTGGAGTGTCTTTGGTGTTCAATGTTCTCTAGGGAGTAGAGCGGTGTTGCCAGGAGTTATTGTGTCTCACTAGCATGGAACTCTAGGTTAGATTAAAGGCCATTTTCTACAGCTCTTCAAAGAGGTTGAAGATTATACTATCTATACTAAATACAATCTCTATGTATCTAAAGAACCTGATTAGCCTAAATATAAATATGACAAACTTATATGACTATTGATTTATAATTCTCTATACCTATCTAACTTAAAGATTAAGAGAATAAACAACTGTGCAATGAATGAGGACAATGACCTCCAAATGTAAACAATGTATATCATTACATAAGTATCTTAATCAGAGGTAGAAATGTACATTGCAATATGGTAAATATGCATATATATATATATATATATATATTTATCAATACATAATAAATGTTTTAAACAGAGGTAGAAGCATACTCATATATAATATTCAATATAATTTAACTTTGTATCAATATACAAGAATTGATACCAATATAATTTTCCAAAAACAATAACTCACAAATATCAAAATACCAATCTAATATTCCATCACTAATTATCCCTCTTTTTAAAAAAAAACACCCCTGAGCCTATAAAATACTTCCCCATCCCCTCTACCGTATACCAATTATAACCAATACCTAAATGATGTCCCTAAACCTGAAGGCAAACTCTGCTGGGAGAGGGGACATCATCCTCTAAAATTGCTTCTAGCTGTCATGGGGGCAACATTCTTCTTAGGGGGTCCTGTGAAAGTAAATGATGGTAAGGTTCCAAGATTAATATTTGGTCTGAAAAAATTGCAAGTAGTCTCTGAGTGTTTTGAGGAAGTCTGACCAGAGTGTTGTCAAAAATATGCACCATTTGGAACTGTCTTATGCAGCTGGTACCAAAAAACAGGTCCAATAATAGTGCTATCAACATCATGACATCATATTAACCAGGTTGATTCGATGTCGTGGGGCCCCATTTTCATCCTGGAAACTTCAAAGATTACTGCAGGAAAATTTATTGTTTCTTATGGGAAAGTTAAACATTATCTACAAAGACATATACAGACATGTATATTCAATGAAAAGTGTAATAAAGACAGAAACAGATATGAGGAAAGGCAAAGAAAATTTATCAATTATTATTATGATCATTCTATCAAATATCATGGCTCTTGACATGAGACAGAAACTCTAGGATATCTCTGATCAACAGGCTTGGAAATGGAGAAGGACTGAGCCAGAGTCCAACTCCAAAACCAGCTCTATATATTTACAAATAAATTCACATTAATACATATTTAAAAATATGTTATAGTAATTGTACTTACTGAACCTATTCAGTTTTACTGCTGATCCTTATTGGGTTGTAACAAGTTTCCATCTGTCAGTATTCAAACATCCAGAGTCCCTTGAATTCTTTGAAGATGAGTGTTTACTTGTGGAGATAAGAAAAGAACCCTGCCCCCATCCTATATGTTTTTCTTACCATCAGAATGATTGTCATCATTGTGGATGAATTGTCATTTATCCTTTCCAAAAGGCTTCTCCTCTTCAAACCAAACCTTTATTAATTTTGATGGTATCCACAATTTTTCCTCTCCTGTGGGAACAAGAGCAAAACCCCTTCCCCAACACAGCACATCTCCTGGCTTCCATTGTGAGGTCAGCAAATCCTTGAAATAAATTGGTTTATTTAATTCAGCAGAATTTTCCATTATCCAATGTCTTTCTGTGGCCATTGTCCCTTTCTCATTAGTGCTGAGAAAATTCAAGGTTAATAAAGCATTATGTAACCTATTTCTGGGGGGTATTTTCCACCCCCTTCTGTTTGTTTAACATATCCTTTATAGTTCAATTTGATCTTTCTATGACTGCTTCACCTGTAGGATTGTATGGTATACCTGTAACATGCTTAATATTATAATAAGCAAAAAAAAATGTTTCATTTTCCTAGAGACATAAGCTGGACCATTATCCATTTTTATTTGTGCAGGTATACCCATAATGGCCATAACTTCTTATAAATGAGTGATTACTGAATCAGCTTTTTCTGAGCTTAAAGCAGTTGCCCATTGAAAACCTGAATAAGTATCAATGGTATGGTGCACATATTTTAATTTGCCAAATTCTGCAAAGTGGAGCACATCCATCTGCCAGATTTCATTCCTTTGAGTACTCTTTGGATTAGCCCCTGCAGGCAGTGGTGTTTGGTTATAGAAAGAGCAAGTAGGGCATTTCTTTACAATCTTCTCAGCTTGTTGCCATGTAATAGAAAACTTTTTCTTCAAGCCTTTGCTATTGACATGATGTTTTTTATGAAATTCAGAGGCCTGCAGAACACTTCCAATCAACAATTGATCAATGTCTGCATTACCTTGTGCTAGAGGGCCTGGCAGACCCGTATGGAATCGGATGTGTGTTATATACATGCAAAGCCTATTCCTGATCATGTCTTGTACCTGTGATGGAGAAGAGTCATCTGTCTATGTTACTTTCATTGGCTAATAAAGAAACTGCCTTGGCCCTTTAATAGGCCCTTTAATAAAATTAGGTAGGCAGAGTAGACAAAACAGAATTGTGGGATAAAGAAAGCAGAGTGAGGCAGACACTTAGGCAATTGCTATGCCTCTCCTCTCTGAGTCGGATGCAGGTCAAGATCTCTCCTGGTAAGTGACCACCTTGTGGTGCTTCACAGATTACTAAATATGGGTTAGTCAAGATATGAGAGTTAGCCAATAAGAGGCTAAAACTAATGGGCCAAACAGTGTTTAAAAGATTACAGTTTCTGTGTAATTATTTCGGGTGTAAAGCTAGCCAGGTGGTGGGATGCAGCCCCGCCACTCCAACTACAGAGTGGAGCCCAACGTGGTAACTAAATCTACTTAAAAACCTGAGAGGGCTTTAAAAAGGGAGCGAGAGAGTTTAATCACCATGCCTCTCCTCTCTGAGTCAGATGCAGATTAAGATCTCTCCTGGTAAGCGACCACCTCGTGGTGTTACACAGATTACTAAATATGGGTTAGTCACGATGTGACAGTTAGCCAATAAGAGGCTAAAACTAATCAGCCAAACAGTGTATACAGTTTCCGTGTAATTATTTCGGGTGTAAAACTAGCCAGGTAGTGGGACACAGCCCCGCCACTCCAACTACATACCTGGATAAACAATGAAGTCAGTTCTGTATCATCTGCTATAAATTCAGCAGTTTCAATATGAGAGATAACTCTTTCTGCATATTGTGAGTCAGTAACTACATTAAGAGGTTCTTTAAAATCCCTTAACACCATAAGAATGGCATATAATTTTGCTTTCTAGACAGAATCATAACGACTTTGTTCCACCTTACTCAATTCTTCTCATTTGTAATGTGCCTTCCCTGATTTATTAGCATCAGTATAAAATGTATGGGCTCCGGTTATTGGATCATCACAGATGATTTGAGGAAGAATCCAAGAAGTTCTCTTTATAAAGTTAAGCCTATTGCTTTTGGGATAGTTGTTATTAATTTCTCACAAAAAATTAGCACAAGCTCTTTGCCATGGTTCATTATCTTCCTATAACATTTTTATCTCATCAATAGTGAAAGGCACTATAATTTCTGCTGGGTCTATGCCTGCTAGTTGACGAAGTCTCACTTTACCTTTTATAATTTATTCAGAGATTTTTTCCAAATAAGTTTTAAATTTTTTACTTGGTTTATGTAGTAAAAAGATTTGTTCTAAGCTAATATCATCTCTTTGTATTAAGATTCCTGTAGGAGAAATTCTGGAAGGCAATATGACAAGAATACAACTAAGCTTTGGATTCACCCTATCCACATGTGCCTCCTGTAATTTTTCTTCAACCACTGTCAGTTCCTTTTCTGCTTCAGCAGTTAATTTTCTGGGACTGTTCAAGCCTTTATCACCATCCAAGGTTTTGTTTAAATGAATTATTAGATCAGGTGTTATCCCAACAGCCAGTCATAGGCTGGAGATGTCTCCTAACAATCTTTGAAAGTCATTAAGAGTCCGTAACTGATCTTGATGGAGGAGAGTCAACTGTCTATGTGTTACTCTCATTGGTTAATTAATAAAGAAAACTGCTTGGCTTGACAGGTCAGAACATAGGTAGGTGGGGAAGACAGAATAGAATGTTGGGAAGAAGGCAGTGAGGCAGACACCTCAGGCAGTCGCCATGCCTCTCCTCTCTGAGTCAGATGCAGGTTAAGATCTCTCCTGGTAAGCAACCACCTCTTGGTGCTACACAGATTACTAAATATGGGTTAGTGAAGATGTGAGAGTTAGCCAATAAGAGGCTGAAACTAACGGGCCAGGCAGTGTTTAAAAGAATACAGTTTCCATGTAATTATTTTGGGTAAAGCTAGCCTGTGGTTAGGAGCCGGGCTGTGGCCCACTGCTCCTTCTACATGATCACTCCTAATTTGTGCCTTTTGTGTCCTAATTTTTGTGAACCTATTTTATAACCTAGATAATTGACAGAATCTCCTTTCCGTATTTTTTTTTCAGGAGCAATCTGCAATCCCCATTTAGGTAAAACTATCTTTACTTCTTCAAACAGTCTTTCTAAGGTATTTATGTTTGAATCAGATAGCAAGATATCATCCATGTAATGGTAAATTATAGACTTAGGAAATTGCTTGTGTATTATTTCCAATGGTTGACTTACAAAAGATTGGCACAAGGTGAGACTATTTAACATACCTTGTGGGAGGACAGTCCACTGGTACCTCCTCATAGGTTGAGAGTTATTATAAGTAGGCACTGTGAAGGCAAACTTTTCTCTATCCTTTTCTTGTAAAGGTATAGTGAAGAAACAATCCTTTAAATCAACAACTATGAGAGGCCATCCCTTTGGTAACAGAGAGGGCAGAGGAATTCCAGATTGCTGATGGCCAATAGGTTGAATAACCTTGTTGATAGCCCTAAGATCTGTCACCATTCTCCATTTACCAGAATTTTTTCTTAACAACAAATACAGGAGAATTCCAAGGGCTAGTAGATTTTTTATATGTCAAGCATCTAATTGCTCTTGTACCAGCTGTTCTAAAGCCTGCAACTTTTCCTCAGCTAAAGGACATTGCTTGATCCATATTGGTTTCTCAGTCAACCATTTTAGAGGCAGGGCTGTTGGTACCTCTGAAGGGTCATCAATTGCTTTGTGTTCGTGTCCAGCCCAAATGGCCGTTTTCTGCTGTCTGTAATATCTTTTAATATTTTCCTCAGAAATATAGGCTCTAGAAGCAGCAAGAATGTTAATCTGGGTATTCCATTGCTGCAACAGGTCACGACCCCATAAATTCACTGCAATATTGGCTACATATGGCCTTAGTTTTCCTATTTGCCCTCTGTCCCTATGCATTCAACTCATCTCTTACCTGAAATAGGGTTCCAATTTCCAGGAACTGAACATCTATCTCCTGAAGAGGCCAATTCGTATGCCAAGTTTCTGGAGTAATGGTACTTACATCCACTCCTGTGTCCAGTAAACCTTCAATAAAAATGCCATCTATACACACTATTAGCTTTGGTCTTTGTTCATTTATAGAAGTCTGCTAGAATATATGTTTCCTCTGTCCTACCAGATTTCTTGACTCATTCTCCACCTTTATCTCATTCTTCAGACCATTATTGCTTTTAACAGCAGGCATGGGGCTTTCTAATTTTCCTGACGAGACATGTTCTCCACAGTAAATGGAAATGACTGGACCACATTCACAATGGGGGCCTACAAGAGGGCCCCCATTGTGTTTCCCGATGGTAACGGGTTGCCTGGTCTATCTCTTGTTGATCTACATTCATTTGTTCAATGTCTGCCTTTTCTACATCTCCTACATAAACCTGAAGGCTGAGTCCTCCTGTTCCTGTTATTCCTAGAAGAGGCATTATTGCTGGAAATTTGTTGTCTGCAATCACTTTTTTTTCGAGACAGAATTTCTCTGTGGCTTTGGAGCCTGTCCTGGAACAAGCTCTTGTAGACCAGGCTGGCCTCGAACTCACAGAGATCCGTCTGCCTCTGCCTCCCAAGTGCTGGGATTAAAGGCGTGTGCCACCAGTGCCGGCTTGCAATCCCTTTTCATATGTCCCATTTTACCACAATTAAAACATTTTGTATCTTGATGCCTTCTCTTACCATTGGAAATTGCTTCTCCTACCCATGCTTCAGTGCCATAGTCAAATGTATCCACATTCATTGTATGCAAGACCCATTCCACCAATGGCACTGATCTGATCTTTAAAGGTCCAGGAAGCACTGAGGAAAGGCAGATAGTACCGCTTGGAGCCAACAGCAGGGTGCGCTGAACAGATGCAGGACCTGAGGCACACAAGCTCTTTGCTCTAGGCTCCCTCACTCTTTGCTGGGAAAGCTCGCTGGGGGGGGGGGGGGAATGAAGATCAGACGTGGACACCCACTGAATCTAAGCATATTAATCATTGGAGGAAAAGAAACTGACCAGGACTCCCTCATTAATGGCGAGTGAACAGGGTAAAGCCCAACAACAAATCCCCGCCATGCGGTGCAGCATGGGAAATGTGGTGTATCTAGAGCCTTAAAGGGCCCCAAGGTCGGGCACCAAATGAAGAGCATGGTCGACCGGTAGTCAGAATTAACCAGACCAGTTCAAAAACATAATATATTTTTAATAATTGGGAGCAAAAGCAACTCTCATGACTGGGATCCAGCGAGAGTCACTTGCTCTGAATGAATACAAGAACAAGGGGCAGGCCCATGGATGCCCAGGACCTTCTTCTGTTGCCCTAAATGGCCACACCCTAGCCAAATGTGATTGACTGAGCTTCGCCATCAATAGAAGACTAGCAAACTACCTACAAACTTTCTGTCTATGACTAGAGACCAATGAAAATTACAATGATACTGCATATAATATCATTACATAAAAATGTGTAAAATTTACCTTGTTTCTCCCTTTAAATTTTTTTCATTAAATGCTATTTTCTCCTGACTAGTTACAGTTTCCCCACCTATCCTCTTCTCCCAGTTCCTCTTCCCAACTTCTGATAACCCACACCACCCATTTCTCTTTATAAATTGGCAGGCCTCTCATGTATCATGATGTGTCAAGTTGCAGTAAGACTAGGCACCTCTTATTTTATTAAAGCTGGCAGAGGTAACTCAGTAAGAGGGAAGCATCCCAGAATTATGTAACACACTCAAAGACAGTCCCTGAGTCCTTTGTCATTACTTACACAAGAAGACCAACCTACAAAACTGTAACTATGTGCAGAGGGCCTACCTAGGTCAGTCCCCTGTAAGTTCTCTGGCTATTCAGTCTCCATGAGCCTCTTTGAGTCCAGGTTAGTCATCTCTGTAGGTTTTATTGTGGTGTCATTGACCCCTCTGTTTCCCACAGTCCTCCTTTCCCCACTGCCACAAGATTCCCTGAGCTCTGACTAAAGTTTGAATCTATGTTCCCACATCTTTTTTCTAAAAATAGTTCTTAACAGAAAAATTCAACAGCTGGTATTATCATTTTTGGTATGAAGAACTCGAGAATGAGTTATGGGATATGTTATTCCATCACTCTTGACTTCAGCGTCTAGTTCCTATTTTAGGGAAATATTCCTGGAAATATATACATGAATGTCTATTCACAATAGACAAGGAACTGGTAAAACAATGAAGTAAGGATGACCCAAGATCCAACTTGTTGGTTCAATGCTTTTATTAGGGTTAATTAGAGTAGTAATTTTGAAGGTTTGCTTATTAGAGACAGCTATGCCAATAAAAGTCACTCACAATAGGTGAAGACTCATTTATTTTGGTGTTCTTGAGATACCATAGGCATAGCAACATGCCAGAGTAACACTTATAGACTGCTGGCTTATCCCAGTCTCCCCCGTTGTTTGTAATACTTCCATAATTTTGAATAGAGAGGTTGATGCACAAATGGTAAGTTTCAGGGACTTCCTGGGGCTTATATTTTATTCCCTAAGTCTTAAAGAGCTACAGATAAAAATGCTGTACAACAGTTCAAAAATCACAGGCATTTTCCATTATAATTACAAAAATTATAAATTAGAAAACTAACACAGGGAAAGTAGAAATGTAATTTTGCCATTTCTTTAAAATAATTTATTGCCTAACATTTTCCTTTACAAAATACAGTCTACTCTGAGATCACATGTTAGACTTTATCATCTTTTGTAGTATGCTTCAAGGAGAAATATCTTCTTGGATTTAATCTGTCTTGATAATCTACATAGGAGATAATGTAGATTAAAATAAATATTGTTTGTTTTTAGATTAACATTATGAATTCTTGTCTATATATGTATGTGTAACAATATGCAATGTATTATTCATCATTCATCATAGCACATCCTAAATGTACTTTATATAACACAATTAACATATTTATACAAATATGTGATATATACATTTCATGATTTTGTGTTCTGTTTACTCTGAAATGAAATAAAACTTCAACTTGTCCCATTGTCACTGAGTCATTTGGAATATGTTGCTCATTTTACCCATCAGAAAGTGCCTATAATATGGTAATGAAAAGAATTTTTTACCTTCACCAAGTTTTACTATCTTTTCTTACTCAGTAACACCCACTGATATTAGTTGCATACCTAAATTATCACCAATATAAGTTACTATTATTATTTTCGTTGTTCTTACCAAATCACTACCATTGTTCTTTTTTATTTCTTCCCATTTACTATATCAAAATGAACACTTAAGTGCCTGTTTTATTAATGTATGATATTCCATCATTCATAACTTAATGCTAGGTTCATTTCAGTAAAAAGTTCTTGTTGAAGTATTCTCTGCTTCTATATATGCTCACATCATATTCAACTACATATTTTCTGGCATAGTGAAATATGCTAGAAACATCTTGTACATTTGTTTCCTGGAGTACTGTAATCAGCCAGCTCCTTAAAGATTTCTGCCTCCTTTTCAATGAAAAATGTCACTGAAGATATAGATCTAAGCCAGATGTATTCCTTGCCAAGTTATATGTGAGTAACTCTGTTCCTAGATCTTTTCCATAAATGTGTAATGAATATGCATATATGAAATAACTACCCACACATAGAACTAATAACAGCTGTTCTTTCCAAACATAATTCTCACCAATTCCAGTTCCAGCATAATTCTCAGGTGTTATCTTTTCCACATGAATGAAAAATTTGAACCACTTGTGAACTGTCTTTTGTCCAAGAAGATTTTGAAGCTGATCGGTGATATGAAAAGAAAGAAAATAGGCTAAAGAAAGAACTTAATATTTAAGTAAACAAAAGAAGAAAGGAATAAAGGAGGAAATGAAGGAAGAAAGGAGTAAAGGAGGAGGGAAGTAAAAGGGAGGGACAGAGAGTAGGAAGGAGAGAAAGAAGGAAGAAAGGAGTAAAGGAGGAGGGAAGTAAAAGGGAGGGACAGAGAGTAGGAGGGAGAGAAAGAAGGAAGAAAGGAAGGAAGGAAGAAAGGAAGGAAGGAAGGAAGGAAGGAAGGAAGGAAGGAAAGAGAAGAATCTCTCATTCAAATATATTTTATCTATATTTTTTTGAAAATGAAGAAATTTGAAGCATTTTAAAAAAAAAAGTTAATTTAAATTGCTCGATATTCACATAATAAAAATGTGTTTTGTATACTTGTTTCCTTTGTTTAAGATTTTTATTGGGACAGATTATTTTTCTGCAGTTTGTGTTGTCCCCAATCCTCTTACCTGTACCTCCGAATTCCTGGAGTTATAGGCTTGTACTACCTTACTCCGTTTGAAGATGAGAGTTTAAATATATGATATCATGGTTACATCCATCTGTCAGCAGCCCTTATGTTGATTTCTGATCTTGTGGTCTAGAGAGAGGGGAATGTGTTAAATATCTCTATAATCTCTTTTCATCTTGTGCACACTAATAACCCAGGCTTGGCATCCCAAGTGCTAATACCTCGAGGTGATCTGATAGCTTCTTCTAGACTCCAGAGATACCTCTGTTCACATATGTAAGAACCCCCATATACACAAAACTAAAATTTTAAAAATCTTATAATAAAATAAAACATCATATTATTTATATATATTACTTCTTAAATAGTAAACACAAATTGCACATATGTATATATATCTCTTTAAATTAAGAACATAGTACAATTTCAACTTTACTATGAGTTCTTAATCTTATTACTGAATGACCAGAAACTGTCTGGTCAATTTTGTACATATACCAGAACATTAGAATATAAATGTTGACTGATGCATATTAAAAACTATGTTCTTAAATCAAGAAACACATACTTCAAAACACTGTGTAAGAAGATATGGAGCAATTCTTTAACCATTAACTTTCATTCATAATAAAGCCGGGATGCAGCTGTGGCTCAGTAAGTAAATACACTTGTCACAACACATGTGGCCTGGAGTTCAGATCCTGACACCTACGTATCAAGACAAACATGTGTCTAAGAAATCTAGCTCCAAAGGATGAGACACTGTCTTCTAGCCTCTACACATGTGCCACATGTGCAGCTACAACACACATATACACACACTCTCACACACACACATGAATCAATAAATAAATCTTAAAAAAGACATAAACTATCTTTAGTAGAAGATGGAGCAGAATCTTAGAGAAAGTTCAGTGCATTTGAAATTTACAGACCTCTAAGAGTTTATAGGGGAGAGTTTTACTGCTGACTTTACACAAAGAAGTGGGATTTAAACAGTCATTTCAAAAGCTAATTAAATTTTCCATTTACTTTTAACATCTGGTCATATATGAGAAATACAAATGCTCAAGGTCTGCATGAAATGATCTGTGTATTCAGTCTAGTAAATTACAGCTTGGGAAATAACCACCCTTTTTTACTTTATTAAAATAAAACAAAAAAATCAGCATTTTGCTTAAAGCAGCCATGGTCCTGCACTGAAAAACATTGCTTGAGCTGTCTGGCAGTGAGGGATTTGTGGAGGGATGCGGTGGCCCACAACACCACATATAAATAGAGGATACAGAATGAATATGAAAAGATGATCTAGAAAAAAATGCATCCTGAAATCTTCAGGACACAGACACTTGAGCCTGACAGTGTTAGAACATTAACAACACAAGACATACCTAGATGGATTAAACATATTGCATGGACAAAGAAGATTAGCCAGTGTAAGAGAGACCATCATGCCATCTTCATATTCTGTCCTCTTGAAATTTTCTTCCAACTTTGGGTTAAAGAACCTACATGTTTCTTAAAAAATACTATATTCCATTTTTCTTAATTTTGTAGTTAAGCTGATTTAAAAAATGCTCAAATTTTAGAACAAGGTTTTCTCAAATTAGTGGAAGATAAAAACAGTGTCCTCTCTTCTCATTAGTTTCTAATTACATTATTGAAAATTCCAGGAGGAATATAATTATACCATATTCTTTCAGCACCTTTACTCCCTGATGTCAAAGGCAGTGATACAATCACCAGTGACTTCTCAATCCATGCAGGAGGAATTATACTTGACTGCTTATGTACATGAGGGTTTTCCAGATGTGCCTATGTGTAAAACTCCCATAAGGCCTAGTTCGAATACACATGAACCTCTCTTTTTTTTTCCTGCAGCGATTCTGGTTTTTTCACTCTGGATGTGTCCCAGGAATCTGTATTTGTAACAGATGCACAAGTGAATGGATCTTAATGTTGCAAGAAGTGATGCTTGGGAACTAGTTCTGAGGCTATATAATATAACATAATCTGTAATATTTCCAGGGGAAATAGCCATAGTTTTGCTTAGTAAAATGCTTGGTGTTTAATAGACCTTGTAGTTAAAGTAGAAAAGGCTTTCTTCACAAAGTTACAACTAAATTCTCATGACTGCAATTTCCTCCTCCTACTCTGGGTGGAAATGGGGAAACAGCTGTTCTTTTAATAACCGTTGAAGATTATTATTCAGTTACTCATCCATCCACCTTCCCTTTTCCTAGCTAAATTGTTCCATTTTCTCCTACGATGTCCTGTAAGCCTCACTTCCCAAGTCCTCTTTCTTTCAGTTGTCTAGTTTTTAAAATAGGACTGAAAGTGTACTGTTGCATGTGTGGTCCACGGACTGAAGTACAATCCTTTGAAAATTTTAAGATTGATGATAAAACTAGTGGGTTTGAGTTTGGGGAAATTTTTAGAATATTATTTTTTTAAACAGTGCTCTCTAGGTTTTAATTTTTCTGTACAGAGAGTAAAACAGACATGATAGAATTACAGAGTGCCAGAGTTCCAAATCCTTGTTTCTACTGATGGCTCTTTCAACTTGGAACAAACTGTTTAATCTCTTGTTCATTATCTCATAACAAGTGATATACATTTTGCCTAAATTCTTGATTATAAAATTCTAATCATTGCTACCTAAGGGAATTGGGAAAAGGTTAATTTCAGTCTTTATCTAGAATTCGGTATGTGACCCCAGAAGGCAGACTTAATGTGGTGCTATAGAGAAATAGCAGTGTCAGTAACTCGGTGATATGCATTACAAAATTACCCAAATATATCCAGTGTACTGAACACAATACAGACAAAACAGCAGGAAAAGGCATGACTAGTTAAGCGAAATGTCAAATGAAATTGTTTCCTGTAACAAACAAATGCATGATTTTCTTTTTTTTTTATCTTGTAACTTTGTTTATTTTTTTTATTTAAAAATTTCCATCTGCTCCCCACCTCCTCCCCCTTCCCTCCCCTCCCTTCCACCCATACCCCCCTCCCTCCCTCTCCAGGCCAAGGAGCCATCGGGGTTCCCTACTCTATGTTAAGTCCAAGGTCTTCCCAACTCCCAGGTCCAGGAAGGTGATCAACCAAACTGAGAAGGCTCCCACAGAGCCCGTCCATGCAGAAGAATCAAAGCCCAGTGCCTTTGTCTTTGGCTTCTTAGTCAGCTTCCACCTTCGGCCACATTCAGAGAGTCCGGTTTGGTCTCATGTTCCATCAGTCCCATTCCAACTGGAGTTGTTGATCTCCCGTTAGTTCTGTCCCACCGTTTTCATGGGTGAACGCACCCCTCACGGTCCTGACTTTCTTTCTCATGTTCTCCCTCCTTCTGCTCCTCATCAGGACCTTGGGGGCTCAGTCCGGTGCTCCAATGTGGGGCTCAGTCATTTTCTTCATCTATCACCAGGTGGAGGTTCTATGGTGATATGCAAGAAATTCATCAGTATGGCTATAGGAACTGGCCTTTTCAGGTTCCCTCTCCTCAGCTGCCCAAGGAACTAGCTGGGGCGAGAGAAAAGCGTGATGGGGAGAATGGGGGGAGCTCGGAAGAATGGGATGCTTGGGATACAGGAAGGGTGGATATGGGAGCAGGGAAGCATATATCTTAATTAGGGAGCCATCTGAGGGTTATCAAGAGACTTGCATGATTTTCTTGAAAGGCATATTCTTCTCTTGATTTTATGCTTCTGACTATTCCAGGTCTAATTTAGTAGCATGGTATTCCTCATGATGCACAAATTTCTGTAGCAATTCCATTGTGATGTTTCCACTACAGTGCAGTCAAAGCCATAGCACTATACCATGCTTGTGTAGCTGTGGGATTCCAGCAAAGCGATAACCTTTCTCAATGAAGAAACCATGTATAGGGTACCATTTTTAGGAGACAGATTGATTTAACAATATATTTATCAACTATTCAAGTCAGTTATTATTGAACAATAACCAACATTTAATGAATATTGTCGAATAAACTGATCAACCTAGGAACCTGTGAGGCCAATCTCTATTCCAAATGGTACCATGCTCTCTTTTAATCACCATGTAATACTATGAGGTAAGGGTCATGATGTGTTCATGTTGTTGATAAACTGTCATAGGAAGAAGTGAAATTATGAGAGATTCTTGAGGCAATAAAACCCCAAAAGTAAATTATGGATATGTAAATTAATATCATGAGCCAACATTATCACTATCTAGCAAGGTATTATAATAATTTAGCATAGACTATGTGGTATATAAACAACCCAAGTCTTTTTATTTTAATTCTGATTTCTTGATGTGGATATCATAGCATTAGTATGGTGATGTTTTGGTGACAATTCTTTTCTAGATTGAAGAATGTCTTCATCTCATTATATTCTGACAGTGGATTTTAGTCCATTCTACTCATGCAACTAAGCCTCAAGGTTGGGTACAGAAACACACAGAACTGAGGCATAATGGGAAAACCAATTCTAGCACTTTCATCTTGCTTAAAGAAATTATTATACTGGAATTTCTTTTTTGTCAATTTTTTATTAAATTACATAATTTTTACAAATTTTCACTTCCTCCCCTCCTCCCATTTCCCTCCCACTCCCCCTACTCCTCCTCTCCCTTCCTCTCCAGTCCAAGAAGCAGTCAGGGTTCCCTGCCCAGTGGGAAGTCCAAGACCCACCCTGCTCTATCCAAGTCTAGGAAGGTGAGGATCCAGACAGTCTAGGTTCCCACAAAGCCAGTACATGCAGTAGAATCAAAACCCACTGCGATTGGACTTGGCTTCTCAGTCAGCCCTCCTTATCAGCCACATTCAGAGAGTCCAGTTTGATCACATGCTCCATCAGTTCCAGTCCAGTTGGTCTTGGTGAGCTCCCATTAGATCAGTCTCATTGTCTCAGTGAGTGGATGAACCCCTCCTGGTCCTGACTTCCTTGCTCATGTTCTCCCTCCTGCTCCTCATTTGGACCTTGGGAGCTCAGTCCAGTGCTCCAATGTGGGTCTCTGTCTCTATCTCCATCCAATGCCAGATGAAGGTTCTATAGTGATATGCAAGATATTCATCAGTGTGGCTATTCTACTGGAAATTGAAGTCTTATGTAATCAGAATTTAAAGTCATCCAAAAATCCAGATTCCCAAATCTCCCACAGCTTTATATCCTAACTACCATTAACATACTTTCCACATACCCAAAGAAAAAACAAATAGTTTTTAATTCTCTGTCATGTTTCAAACTTCCTCTCCTATTTATTTGAACTTCTTGCTCTACCTGATAACCCCCTTTATTATGGTCAAATGCTTTATCCGTACCAATGATTTCAGTGTCTCTGACATAGACTATCAGATGCTACCATTGATCTACTACATTTTACTAAAGTCTTTGAACTTTGAATTTAAAGTGTGTAATAAGGTCTTGGCAGTGTTAAATAAAAGTGGTTTGTGGGATATGTTCCATATGCTTAAAGAAAAAGTCTCACACTATTTCTGTGGTATTAGAAATAACACTAACATTTTGTTGAGGAGGAATATTCATTTAGAGAAGCAGTTCTCAACCTGTGGATCTCAAGCCCTTTGTGTTGAATGATCCTTTCACAGGGGTCATGTATCAGAAATCCTGCATATTAGATATTTACTATACAATTCATAACAGTAAAAGATCTTCACCAACCCTGCAACTGACAAAGGTCTGATCTCTAAAATATATAAGGAACTCAAGAGACTAGACGGTAAAATGCCAATTAACCCAATTAAAAAATGGGGCGCTGAACTTAACAGAGAATTCTCAACAAAAGAAGTTCAAATGGCCAAAAGACACTTAAGGTCATGCTCAACCTCCCTAGCTATCAGGGAAATGCAAATCAAAACAACTTTGAGATATCATCTTACACCTGTCAGATTGGCTAAAATCCAAAACACCAATAATAACCTTTGCTGGAGAGGTTGTGGGGTAAGGGGTACACTCATCCATTGCTGGTGGGAATGCACACTTGTGCAACCACTTTGGAAAGCAGTGTGGCGGTTTCTCAGGAAATTCGGGATCAACCTACCCCAGGACCCAGCAATTCCACTATTGGGAATCTACCCAAGAGATGCCCAATCATACTACAAAAGCATTTGCTTATCTATGTTCATAGCAGCATTATTTGTAATAGCCAGATCCTGGAAACAACCTAGATGCCCTTCAGTGGAAGAATGGATGAAGAAAATGTGGAATATATACATGCTAGAATACTACTCAGCGGTAAAAAACAATGACATCTTGAATTTTGCATGCAAATGGATGGAAATAGAAAACACTATTCTGAGTGAGGTAACCCAGACCCAAAAAGATGAACATGGGATGTACTCACTCATAATTGGTTTCTAGCCATAATTAAAGGACATCGAGCCTATAATTTGGGATCCTTGAGAAGATAATAAGAAGGTGAACCCCCCAAAAAAGATATAGTAATCCTCCTGGATATTGGAAGTAGACATGATCGCCAGGCAAAAATTGGGAACTTGAGGGTTGGGCGAGAGGCTGCCAAGGGAAGATGGGGAGAGAAAAGCGTGAAGGGGAGAATGGGGGGAGCTCGGAGGAATGGGATGCTTGGGATACAGGAAGGGTGGATATGGGAGCAGGGAAGCACATATCTTAATTTAGGGAGCCACCTGAGGGTTGTCAAGAGACTTGACCCTAGAGGGGTTCCCAGGTTCCCAGGGAGACGCCCCCAGTTAGTTCCTTGGGCAGCTGAGGAGAGGGAGCCTGAAAAGGCCAGTTCCTATAGCCATACTGATGAATTTCTTGCATATCACCATAGAACCTCCACCTGGCGATAGATGAAGAAAATGACAGAGCCCCACATTGGAGCACTGGACTGAGCTCCCAAGGTCCTGATGAGGAGCAGAAGGAGAGAGAACATGAGAAAGAAAGTCAGGAACGTGAGGGGTTCGTTCACTCATGGAGACGGTGGGACAGAACTAATGGGAGATCATCAACTCCAGTTGGAATGGGACTGATGGATAATGCGACCAAACCCATCTCTCTGAATGTGGCCAACAGTGGGGGCTGACTGAGAAGCAAAGGACAATGGCGCTGGGCTCTGATTCTTCTGCATGGACAGGCTCTGCGGGAGCCTTCTCAGCTTGGTCATCACCTTCCTGGACCTGGGGGGAGTTGGGAGGACCTTGGTCTTAGCATAGAGTAGGGATCCCTGATGGCTCCTTGGCCTTGAGAGGGAGGGAGGGGAGGTATGGGTGGAGTGGAGGGGAGGGAAGGGGTAGGAGGAGGGGAGGGAAGGGGGAGGAGGAGGGGAGGGAAGGGGGAGGAGGAGGGGAGGGAAGGGGGAGGAGAAGGGGAGGAGATGGAAATTTTTAAATATAAAAAAATAAACCATGGAAGAAAAAAAACAAAATTATGAAGTAGCATCAAAAATATCTTTATGGTTGGGAGTCACTAGAACAAGAAGAACCTTATTAAAAGGTCACAGCATTAGGAAAGTTGAGATCCACTGGTTTTAAGGTACTTGAGCTTAAATCTAGGTATTTCTAAATGTGAAAATTACCCCTGGTCACATTATGTCACACTTATCTTATCTGTAAACTTCTTAGAAACTTTGGTAACACCTTTCCTATATTTTCTTAGCTGTAATCTTTATTTCAGACAGGAAAATAATAAAATAGTCATGTATTCCTATTTATATTGGCTACAGAACAAATATTTGATATGATTTAAGAAAAATTTGTTTTTAATTTTTAATGACTTTTTAATGTTTTATATATTTTGGTTATAATCTTTCTCTTCTCCCAACTCCTCCCAAATCTTCACCTCCTTGTACATCCAAATTCTTCTTTTTCATACTTCTTAAATAAAACAATCAAAAAAAGAGCAAAATCAACACTGCTCCTCCTCACACACACAATAAAACTATGGAGTTTGTTTCATGGTGCCAGAGCCTACTGAACATGGGACGTTCATGGAGTGTGGCTGATGTTTCCAGTGTCACTTCGTTGGGGAAAAAAAAGCCGAAATGATTTCCTGACCCCTTGGCAGTAGCCAGGGAGACAGAGCACAGCCACTCCCTGTCCCCCACTACACTTCCTAGTCCTCCTGTTGGGGCTAGGCTCCCTGGCTACTGCCTCTCTCATCCTACCCCACCAAGCCTGCACCCAGAAACTGTCCCTTTATCCTCCCCTCTTCAAGTCCATAACATCTCCAGCTCAGCTTGATCAAGGCGCTGGGACCGTGTAGAGAGTGCAACCAGCAGGCGGGGGAGTCTCTTTGTTTCAATAGCTTGCCTGCAGTGAGGTAGGCCCTCTCCGAACACCCTGGCCAGTCAAGTCACCGGATATTATTACCAGAAGACACAACTGAAAGCCAAGACACCGGATATTAGTACCAGAAGACACAGCTAGGAGCAAAGACACCAGATGTTAGTACTAGAAGACACATCTTGGAACAAAGACACAGGATATTAATACCAGAAGACACATCTGGGAGGCGTCCCTCAGCTACCAGGATACCTGATTCAATGCTGTGGAGTCTCATCTGGACGACCTTCCCAAGGGTATTCAAGTGTCCTGACCCTGTACCAAGACCACCTACCCAGAGGGATGAGAGGCTGCCCTCCAGGCAGGTCTGAGGATTCCTGCAAGGGAGTGTTGGCTCCTTCAGATTGTGCTGCAAGGAATAGCTCCTGCTCCAGCACTGAGGAGATCCACCCAGATACAGTCACAGCAAAGATTGGACCAAGTCACCAAGTCTTTCTTAGCTCCATTTGAAGGAAGAGATGGGCAGGCACCAATGCAAGAACTCCTCCAACAAGCCAAAAGGCAACAAATCATCACCAGAAGACAGGTATCCCAAAACAACAAAAATTGAACACCCTACTCCAGAAGAAATAGAAGAAATGGACCTTAAACAGTACTTTATGAAAATAATAGAGGACCTTAAACAGGAGGTAAAAACTGCCATAAAGAAATGGAGATGACAAACAAAAAGGTAGACTAAATAAATAAATCTCTCAAAGATACCCAAGAAAAACAAGAAAAAGCAATCAAACAGGTAAGGGAAACAGTACAAGACCTGAAAAATGAAATGGAGGTAATGAAGAAAACACAATCCGAGGGAAGACTGGAAATGGAAATTCTGAGTAAACGAACAGAAACTACACAGACAAGTATTACCAACAGAATACAAGAGATGGAAGAAAGAATCTCGGACTCTGAAGATACTATAGAGGAAATAAACTCACAGGTTAAAGAACAAAACAAATCCAACAAATTCTTAACACAAAACATCCAGGAAATCTGGGACACCATGAAAAGACAAAACCTAAGAATAATTGGGGTAGATAAAAGAGAAGAATTACAACTCAAAGGCCCAGATAATATATTAAACAAAATTATAGAAGAAAATTTCCACAACCTAAAGAAGGATATTCCTATGAAGGTACAGGAAGCCTACAGAACACCAAATAGACTGGATCAAAAGAAAGCATCCCCACGCCATATAATAATCAAAACACAAAACATACAGAATAAAGAACAGATATTAAGAGCTGCAAAGGAAAAATGTCAAGTGACATACGAAGGGAAACCTATCAGAATTACACCTGACTTCTCAATGGAAACCATGAAAGCCAGAAGGTCTTGGATAGATGTGCTACAGACACGAAGGGATCATGGATGCAAGCCCAGACTACTATACCCAGCAAAGCTTGCATTCACCATTGATGGAGAAAACAAGATATTCCAGGACAAAAACAGATTTAAACAATACATAGCCACAAATCCAGCCTTGCAGAAAGTAATAGAAGGAAAATCACAAACCAAGGAGTCCAACAATGCGCACAATAACTCAGACATCTAGCGATCCTTCGCCAGCACAATTCAAAGAAGGGTAACACACAAACTCTACTACCAGAAAAAAAATGACAGGAGTTAACAACCAATGGTCATTAATATCACTGAATATCAATGGACTCAATTCACCTATAAAAAGGCACAGGCTAAGAGATTGGATACGAAAACAGGATCCAACATTCTGCTGTTTCCAAGAAACACACCTCAACCACAAAGACAGACATCTACTCAGAGTAAAGGGTTGGGAAAAAGTTTATAAAGCAAATGGACCTAAGAAAAAAGCGGGTGTAGCCATACTAATTTTTAACAAAGTTGACTTCAAACTAAAATCAATCAGAAGAGATGGAAAGGAACACTTTATACTCATAACAGGAAAAATCCTTCAGAATGAAGTCTTAATCCTGAATATCTATGCCCCTTATAAAAAGCACCCACTCATGTAAAAGAAACATTACTAGATCTTAAGGCAGCCATCAAACCACACACATTAATAGGAGACTTCAACACTCCTCTCTCACCAATGGACAGGTCAATCAGACAGAAACCTAACAGAGAATTAAAAGACTTAATGGAAGTAATGAACCAAATGGACTTTTAACAGACATCTATAGAGCACTCCACCCAAATAGGAATGAATATACCTTCTTCTCCGTGGCTCATGGAACCTTTTTGAAAATTGACCATGTACTCGGTAACAAAGCCAACTTCCACAGTTACAAAAAATGTTAGTAACCACCTGTGTTTTATCGGACCACCATGGATTAAAGCTAGAATTCAACAACAATGCTACCCCCCAGAAAGCCTACAAACTCATGGAAACTGAACAGTCAACTACTGAACCACACCTGGGTCAAGTAAGAAATAATGAAAGAAATTAAAATCTTTCTTGAATTTAATGAACACAAAGACACAACATACTCAAACCTATGGGACACAATGAAAGCAGTGCTAAGAGGAAAGTTCATAGCACTAAGTGCCCACTTAAAGAAAATGGAGAAAGCATTCATTGGAGACTTAACAGCACACCTGAAAGCTCTAGAATAAAAAAGAAGCAGACTCACCCAGGAGGAGTAGAAAACTGGAAATAATCAAACTGAGGGCTGAAATCAACAAAATAGAAACACAGAAAACAATACAAAGAATCAATGAAACCAAAAGCTGGTTCTTGGAGAAAATCAACAAGATTGACAAACCCCTAGCCAAACTAATCAAAAGGCAGAGAGAGAACATGCAAATTAATAAGATCAGAAATGAAAACTGGGACATGACCACAGACACAGAGGAAATTCAGAGAATCATTAGATCTTACTACAAAAGCCTGTATGCCACAAAATTGGAAAATGTAAAACACATGGACATTTTTTTAGATAAGTACCATATACCAAAGTTAAACCAGGACCAGGTGAACAATCTAAATAGTCCTGTTAGCCACGAAGAATTAGAAACTGTTAATAAAAACCTCCCAACTTAAAAGAGCCCAGAACCAGATGGTTTCAATGCAGAATTCTACCACAACTTCCAAGAAGACGTAATAGCTATACTCCTTAAGGTATTTCATAATTAGAAACAGAAGAGTCATTGCCAAATTCCTTTTATGAAGCTACAATTATCCTGATACCTAAACCACACAAAGACTCAATCAAGAAAGAGAATTAATTACAGGCCAATCTCACTCATGAACATTGACGCAAAAATTCTCAATAAAATACTGGCAAACCGAATCCAAGAACACATTAGAAAAATCATCCACTACAATCAAGTAGGCTTCATCCCAGAGATGCAGGGCTGGTTCAACATATGAAAATCTATCAATGTAATCCATCATATAAATAAACTGAAGGAAAACAAAACATATGATCATCTCATTAGATGCTGAAAAAGCATTTGACAAAATGCAACAGCCCTTATGAAAAAGGTCTTGGAGAGATTAGGGATACCACGGTCATTCCTAAATATAATAAAGGCTATTTACAGCAAGCCGACAGCTAACATCAAATTAAATGGAGAGAAACTCAAGGCCATCCCACTAAATTCAGGAACACGACAAGGCTGTCCACTCTCTCCTTATCTCTTCAATATAGTACTTGAAGTCCTAGCAATAGCAATAAGACAACATAAGGGGATCAAGGGAATTCAAATTGGAAAGCAAGAACCTAAACTTTCGTTATTTGTAGACGATATGATAGTGTACATAAGCGACCCCAAAAACTCCACCAACGAACTCCTACAGCTGATAAACTCCTTCAGTATCGTGGCAGGATACAAGATCACTCCAAAAAATCAGTTTCCCTCATATACACAAAGGATAAGGAAGCAGAGAGGGAAATCAGAGAAGTATCACTTTTCACGATAGCCATAAATAGCATAAAATACCTTGGGGTAACTCTAACCAAGGAAGTGAAGGATTTATTTAATAAGAACTTTAAGTCTTTGAAGAAAAAAATTGAAGAGGATACCAGAAAATGGAAGGAACTCCCTTGCTTGTGGATTGGGAGGATCAACATAGTAAAAATGGGAATTCTACCAAAAGCAATCTATAGATTCAATGCAATCCCCATCAAGGTCCCAAGAAAATTCTTCACAGATCTTGAGAGTACAATAATCAACTTTATATGGAAAAACAAGCAACCCAGTATAGCCAAAACAATCTTATACAATAAAGGAACTTCTGGAGGCATTACCATCCCTGACTTCAAACTCAATTACAGAGCTACAGTAATGAAAACAGCTTGGTATTGGCATAAAACAGAAAAGTCGACTAATGGAATTGGAAAAAGGACAGATCCTATAGCCATACTGATGATTATCTTGCATATCACCATAGAACCTTCACCTGGCGATGGAGGAAGACAGAGACAGAGCCCCACATTGGAGCACCAGACTGAACTCCCAAGGTCCTGATGAGGAGCAGGAGTAGGGAGAACATGAGAAAGAAAGTCAGGACCATGAATGGTGCGTTCACCCTCTGAGACAGTGGGACAGAACTAACTGGTGATCACCAAGTCCAGTTGGAATGGGACTGATGGAACATGTGATCAAACCGGACTCTCTGAATGTGGCTGATTGTGGAGGCCGACTGAGAAGCCAAGGACAATGGCGATGGTCTAGGACTCTACGACAAGGCTGAGTGAGCCTTGTCAGCTTGGTTGCTCACCTTCCTGGACCTGGGGGGAGTTGGAAGGACCTTGGACTTAACATAGTGTAGGGAACCCTGATGGTTCTTTGGCCTGGAGAGGGAGGAAGTGTGGGTATGGGTGGAGGGGAGGGGAGGGAAGGGAAAGAGCAAGGGAGGAGATTGAAATTTTTAATAAAACATGAAGAAGAAACGCCTTATTTTCTTTCTTCCAGCATCTATCAGTTGCAATTGGCCTCTTGATAAGGGATGGGGCTTTGTTTTCACTTCTTTTTCTCCTTGCTGGGTATTTTGTCTAGTTTGAAACTGCAGATTTTTTTCTTGATGCAACACTCTTTGTTAGTCTATATGTATGTTAGCTGTGCCTGGAGGACATTGTTTCTTTGGAATCGATCATCAGCTCTGGCACTTGCAATTTTTCCACCTTTGCTTTTGCTTAGATCCCTAGGTTTGAGGAGAAAGGTGCGATAAGATGTACTTTTAGGGCTAAGATTAACAAAGATTCTCAGTCTCTGACTGAACATGGTCCAGTTGTGGGTCTCTGTTTTAATTCCCATCTACTGCAAACAGAATCATTTCAGATGATGGCTGAAGGCAGGACTGATCTATTGGCAAACAAAATGGCATTAGTGGTCATTTTATTGTAATGTTCCTGTAAAAGAATAAAAACAGCTTTCCCCTAGACCCATGACCTATCTAGTCTTAGGTGCTTGTCCTCATTAACGGTATCAGGTATCTCAGTCACTTATATTTTGAAAATGATAATGTATGCTTTTCCTTTCTTTTTTTTTAGTTTTCGTAAAGTGATACATATCAAATACTGTCTCCTAATGTGAGCTGTTGTGAAGCTGTCTATTCATCTCCCCATGGCACTGCCTGAAACTTTTTGTGCTTTGATCATCACTGAAGAATGTCCACTTCCTCATCTAGTCACATTAAAGTATTTTATTTAGTTTTGTTCTAAAGTGACTCCTCATGTTCTCTCTGCTGAGCTGACAATCCCTCATTTTAGCTGTTTGACAGCTGGCACACCCTGACTGTCAACATCAGTATTTACTAATGGACACTTTCTCTTACAGAAACTATCTGCAAAAAAAAAAAAAAAAGATAATGAAGAAATTACTTGACCCCAGACATGTAGCTATTGGTAACCATGGTCCGTGTCATTGGGTCTCGCTGCCATCTGTGCCCAACAACAGGACAGGATGAACAAGAATGGAGACACAGAGACAATGGAGGAAAATTCAAGGAGCGATAAGGTGGATGATTCAGACACAGGAAGACAGGCACCCATTTTTTTATTGTATGTCAGTTCCATGGACCATGATACCCATGTACGTTTAATTCTCAGAGCAAGGCTATCAGGGAACTGTACTTGATCACTTTATATATTATATTTGAGTAAAAGAATTAAGGTTTAAAGAAGGCAAATGAATGGTTCAAGAAGATAGTGAAAAATTAATAACAATTACGTATCAGTACATATTAATACCCAGGTTTAGCATTGTCTGGAAATTGACTTGAATCTAGACTTCTACCAAAAAAAATTGTTGTATGACATTTAACATATGTGTGTGAGGATGTAACATGTCAATGACTGATAAGAATTTCAATACTAAAGTTTTTTTGCAGAAAGACTAGAATATCAACATTGATGCATGAGTAGGATTAAATATAATACTGAATATAAATATTTAATCAAGTATCAGGCAAGAGATAACTGCTGCCGACAAAATAAGCATTCTTATTTATAGTTCTTTAGTTCTACAATTAATTGCTCGAACCAACATTGAAATGTGAGTTTCTTTCCTGGTTGACAATGACAAAATGTCTTTTGTTTTATCTTTTGAAATAGGATCTCAGGTTCTTACATTTTGCCTTTCTAAGTATTGGAGCTCACTATGTATATCAGGCTAGCCTTAAATTCACAGAGATCCTTCTGAAAGTAAAAATTCTTTCAAGTCAATAAATAAGAAATGTAAGAAGGAAGAGGCATGAATAAAGAATTAAATACACCCCCTTATCACAGTAACTTCGATTGGGATATAGATAAAACCTCATTCAGCCCAATATTGTACTTATATTTTAGAACCTATAAATTGAGACATACATCATTCTTCTGGGTGGTACAATGGTACTCTTGTTCTGTGCTTAAATGTATGACAATATTTATGCCAACATTGCAGTAAAGTTAACTTTTTATCAGCACAGGATATAACCAAGTAGGGGGAGAATATAATGTATTTGACTAAAAAAATAACTAATTTGTCCCAGAAAAAATATTTTATTCATAATATTAAGATATAGAATATACTGGTTGTATAGCCTTAATATTGTTTTTCCAAATCCAATTCTATGAGAATGAAAGAATATAAGAGTTAAACAGTATAATCTTAGAAGCCTGAATTCTAAATCTAGCCCTGTTCATAAACTTTATGATCATGATTACAGTGTTTAAGCACTCTTTTGGGGTTTCCCAATCATTGGGAAATGTGGGAATGAACTCTTTATATATTTCCTTACTAACTGAGATTATATATATAGCTTTAGTCCATGCATTGGTATTTGATGACTTTCTCTTGTATTATTATTTTCAATAAAAATGGTCAAGTTTATTACTCAAATTTGGTATTTTTTAATAAAAGGTGATCAGAGTTAAATTATTATGTATGGCATTATCATTGATTCCTAGACAAATTGAGAATAACTGTATTTCTTCCCATATTAAGAAAATGCATGCAAGTACAGCTCACTGAATCAATCAGTTCTGATTTTCAGTAGAAGCATGAACCACTGTAGCCCAGCAGGATGGAGGTGGGTTGGATAAATGCAGTCTCTCTCCATGTGTGTACTACAGACATCCATATGAAATGCAAATGGCAATTGCTCCATGACAATTGAATTGTTAGTTAACATCAGCTTTATAAAGAGCTGGTACTTTCTCTCTGAATGTTTGAAAGCATGTGTTTAATTCATTGAGAATCTCAGAGAAAAATGAGAGCGCAGAACTCAGTGATGTAAGCATGATATCTGGAAACAGTGTGGAAATCTCTTGATATTACTTCTCTTGATGGCACAGTTCCATGTTCTCAAAAGTGCCCCTAAAGTTTGCCATTCATAATGAAGTGGAAGATTCCTATCCTCTAACTCAAAACTCCACTGAGCCTGATGTTACTTCCATCTCTGCCTAACATGTAATGTGGTGACAGAGAGACACTGTCTTTGCTGTATTTCAGGGTCTTTGTTTGTACTCACAGATGCAAAGCTTTTGAAAGTTGTATGATATCTGAAAATTTTCATTGTTTCAGATGACTGGAGGCAAAACATCAATGTTCATCTTCTTTCAGTTTTTTCTTTGTAAAATTGCACAGACACTTTAGCAACCAAGTTCACTGCTATTCATAATAGCATATTATATAACACTCACAACTCACTACATTCATAATATTCCAAAAGGAAACAACCTATATGTCCTGTAGTTGAAATTTTCTTTGGGCAGCTAACCAGCTCCCAAATAAAGACAGGAGACTTTTTATTAATTATGTTTGCCCAATCTTATCTTACTTCTTATAACTTAATTTAACTTGTTTCTCTTCATCTGTTTTGCATAAGGGCTATTTACATTTCTTTCATTCTATGTGTTCTATTTTCCTGTGTCCTCTGTGTCTGGCCCCATCTCTCTGCTCTCTCTCTCTCTCTCTCTCTCTCTCTCTCTCTCTCTCTCTCTCTCTCTCTCTCTCTCTCTCTCTCCCTCTCCCTCCCTCCCTCCCTCCCTCCCTCCCTCCCTCCCTCCCTTCCTCCCTCCCTCTCTCCCTCTCTCCCTCCCTCCCTCCCTTCCTCCTTTCTCCCCTGATTCTAGATTCTCTTTCCTTTTCTACCTATTTTCTCTGACTGTACCGGTCATGCCTCTCTGTCCTTCCTCTATCTAGTTATTGGCCATTCGACTTTTTATTAGATCATAGATGCCCTGTGCAGGCAAGGTAAAACAGCACCATATTACTTCCTAGTTAAACAGATATTCAGCAACATAACAAATATTATGCAACACATCTTTACATAGTTAAACCAACATTCTATTCTGCAACAATGTCTTTCAACAGATAAATGGATAATTAAAATGTCTACATATAAAAAATGGGATGTTATTTAGTTGTAAAAATAAAAGAAACCATGAGCTTTACTGGTAAATGGGTAACTTGGTGAAAAATGTATTGAGTGTAGTAACCCAGGCCCAAAGAGATAAACACTCTCTCAATCCTAGTTCCAAATCTTTAGATATGAGCATAAAACTTAGAATAACTACAGAAACCAGGAAAGTATAAAGCAACTGCAAATGTGTATGTGCAAAGGGGGACACTGGAAGGGAATAGAATATCTCTAATATGACCTTTTGATGACAAATTTACCTTCATCCTCTAGTCAAAATTATGAAGGTTTTGTCATGTTATATTGATGAATGGAAAATTGAAGGGATGGTTTTGTGCAGCTTATTCAGAAAAGAGAAAATTATGCCATATAATATATATGTGTGTGTGTGTGTGTATGTATATGTATGTGTGTGTATATATATATATATATATATATATATATATATATATATATATATATATATTCACACATGCACACACACGCATGCACACACACACACACACAAACACACACACACACATCCTTAGACTAATAATGATCTCCACAAGAAATACAGTTTAAGAAAGCACAAACCAATTCCTCGCTTTCATGTGTATTGCTTCATGGCTTCATCAGATCTCATGGTTTTGTTCCCTTATAGACCTGTCTCCCCTACCTTCTATCCATGTATCCTTAGCATGATGCAGGATTAGCTGTTTTTGCAAAAATAACTTGACACATGAATGAATTGAAAAATAAACAAGCTACACATATACCTTATACTTAGATGGTAGAAAGTTCTTCGTTTGTACTCAAAATTAATCCTTTCTTGGAAAGACCTAGCAAGGCCACAACATTACATAAATCAACATGATTTCTTCACATATTTACTATATCTCCTGTAAACTATATAAGATGATGGCTCATTTCTCTTGCCATTTCCTATTAAGGACGGCTTCCTTCTGTTATAAGCATGGTTGCTGGATCAATAGCTGGTCCTCAAAATACTTAAGTCAAACAAATGAGAAGCCATATTCTCCTCAGTAATTCTCTTCTGCCCATTTAATCATTACATTTCTGGTGGAACGCATCCCTTTACTGTAAATCCCCAAGTTTATTTACCTGCTATTTCTTTCTGTCTCATTTTTTTCTGTCTTTTATATTTCCTTTTTTCTTTCCTGCAAATTAAAAATATATGCATATACTTGATAAAGAACATGATTAAATTATTAGTTACAAGTTACTTGCTCAAGTATGTGGTCCACCAGACAATGTTCTAAACATTTCCCCAAATTACCTTACTTAACAGCCTTGAAACTTGTAAAGTAGGCTCTACTATAATGTACCATTTAAAAAATAAGTAAATAAATACAAAACAAACAAACCAAAAGCCCGTAAGCTTTAATGATTATGGAAAAAGTAATATTCAGATTTGGCTACAAGTCAAGGGATCTGACTCCAGAATTGAAGCCTTTAATCATTAAGGCATAAAAGAATCTCTTGTACTGCCTTAGAATTTAGGGGCGACTCAGGTCTGATGAGTTTTGAATTTTCATTGGCTGTTTTACTAGTATCTTACAAAATTCACTTCATATTATCACTCTGAAAATAGATCTGACTCGGTTGAAATTCCAGATCATGCTGGCCTCCCTAGCTGTCACATGCAAACTGACAGGCTCCTCAGTTCTTGATTTTGTGAATTATAGGAGAATCTTGAACCTGTCAGGATGCTTGACCAGTCATTGATCCACAGTGTGAATGACAGTACCTGCATTCCTCTGTCCATCTAATGTTCTGTCTGGAAGTGGCCATTTCTCAGAGACTACATAAGATGCCTGTAACTACATTTCCTATTAAAATGTATTTGTCACCAGGAAAAATGGGCAAAAGGTCAGAAAGAGGACACCAGACTGTGGGCAGTATATCTGATCACAATATTTCCCAGGGATGACCAGCTGTGAGACCTGGAGTAAGCCACTTAACATTTCCAGATCTCAGTTTTTCCCTAATTATGAGTTGAAGAGGTTAGTGCACAGATTTTTTAAAAGGCCCATTCAGCTACTAAACTCTTTAAAAAGCATTTAAAACAATATATAAATAAGAAAAACAAAATAATTAATAGCTAATTTAGAGAGTTTGACCCTAAGGTGGACAGGGGCAACCCTGAAACTCAAATCAAAGGCTATGTGAAACTAACACCAACTTTGTCTAAAGGCTCTCCCTACTGAGTGTTAGGACATGAAAAGGAGTAATAAACTGTGAATGATGCAGAGGAATAAAGCAAATGATAATTATCTCCAGGACGATGAGCCAGGTGCTGGGAGGAGATATTGATCTGAGGAAGTAAGCATTAGAATGAAAATAATGAAGAAGAAATATGGGTCTCGTGTGATCTGAGAGATGGAAGTCAATGGAGCATAACTTACCGAAGTGTGAAACTGGATGTGTTGTTGAATGTGTTTTTTAGCAATAATCGTCTCAAACAGACTTAGATTACTAAGGGGAATTACAGTCCTACACAGTGTGAATCTAGAAGGAGAAGAGTCTCAGGTATGCTTGATTCAGCATCTCAAGAGTATCTATAAGCAGATAATGCTCTTCTATCTCTTTGCTCGGCTTTCTTTGCCAATTCTAAATTATGCAGTTGTTTCTCACTTTGCATTTATAGAAGGAATAGTTTTGTACAGTTCACACAAAAAAGGGAGAAATTATATCTCAAAAAATATAAAAGCCATCTTTTTTTTTTTTTTTTTTTTTTTTTTGGTTTTTCGAGACAGGGTTTCCCTGTAGTTTCTAGAGCCTGTCCTGGAACTAGCTCTTGTAGACCAGGCTGGCCTCGAACTCAGAGATCCGCCTGCCTCTGCCTCCCGAGTGCTGGGATTAAAGGCGTGCGCCACCACCGCCCGGCTCTAAAAGCCATCTTTTATGACTTATTAACCCAATTTCAGACACAAAAACCTGACTTCTAAATCAGTTCCCTTCGGTAGAAGTTGCAATGTCTTCTGGCTGTCTTAAGTCTCTATAATATACATCAGTTACTCCAGCAAAGGGTGCGGTTCCTACATAGAAGCAGATAAATTATAAATAGTATGAGACATGGACACTGAATTTTCCTTAGGTTTCTCTACAGTGTAGAAGCAGAACATTGATACTGGGAGCTGGACTCACGTCCTTGTGGTTGTCAGAAAAAGAAAAAAAGCAACCAATCCAGCCAAACAAAAATTTTGTAAAGGAAGTTAACACACATTTTACATAAGAATTAAATCCAGTTGATTTGAAACCAATATACCAGTATCATGAAAAACATGTGATTATAGATCTTAGTTTGTTAGAAAATTAGCTAAAGAAAAAGAAAACATAAAATCCATGTTCGTCAATGATTTAAGTTCATGCCCTTTCAAACTAAAAGGAAACAGAGATACTGGTTGGACAGAAGACTCAGCAGTTCAAGATGCTTCTGCCCTTGTAGAATACTTGAGTTTGATCCCCAGGACCTACACAAGTCATCTTACAACTATTTGTTACTGTAGTTCTTGGGGATCTGGTACCCTATTCTGGCTTCATGGATCATGAAGTGTGTTGTGATATATTTGTTTACACTGTGTGAAAATGTATCACTGTGATTGGTTTAATAAAAAAAAAAACCTGAATGGGCAAGAGCCAGGGGAGAAAGAATAGGCAGGAGAGAGAAGAAAAGGAGATGAATCTAGGTTTGTGAGAGATGCCAACAAGATGAGGGAGTCAGACATACAAAATGGAGAGGTGGTAAAAAAAATCCCATGCCAGAATATAGATTAATAGAAGCAGGTTAATTAATTTAAGAGCTTGTTGGGAACAAGTCTAAGTGCTGTGGAAAAGAATATTTGTTTGACTATGTAAACATGTGTTGCTGTTTTACCTTGTCTCCATAAGCTACCTCTGATTGGTCTAATAAAAGCTGAACAGCCAATAGCTAGGAAATAGAGAAATAGACAGGGTTGACAGGCAGAGAGGAAAACATAGACAATCAATCAGCCAGTCAGGGGCAAGTCAGCTGTTTACCAACAAGTTGGCAGTCAACAAGACAGACATGGAGAAAGCCAGAATGCAGGACGCACAATACGTAGATGAGGTAGATGAACCTCAGGGCAACACGTAGATTAATAGAAATGGGTTAATCTAAGTTAATAAAAAAAACTACCCAGAAACAAGCTTAAACTAAGGCTAAGCATTCATAATTAAAAATAAGTTTCCTTTAGTTATAATTTGGTGGCTGGGAGTCCAAGAAAGCCTGTCACACCTAAGCTAAAGGAAAGTTATCATATTTTTCATAAGTCTCCATGTAATTATTAGGGAGCTGATAGGCCCAAAAGAAAGAATGACAAGAAAGTACTACAAAATTTGGTGCCCAACTTGGGGCACAAACACACAGATGGAGAACTCATGCCAGCCTGTGCCACTGCAGTCCCATCCTGGGCATCTGCAGGCACTCCCAGCAGTTGGCTGCCACTCATTGTGAACATAGGCTTAGCAACTTCTCAGGCTCAGTATGCTTGTTGAGCATTGGACTTAGTGATCATGAGGTTAAGTTCTCACAGAAAAGGTAAACAAGAGCAGCCACTCAGAAACAGTGGGATAACCTGCTGGACCTACTGGCTTGGGCAAAGCCAGCCACCAGTGCCATCTGCTAAGGGAAGCCACATGCAACCACAGGCAAGTAAGAAGTCAAGTCCAGATGTAAAATGATTGAAAATGTGCTTAGATGCTGAAGAAAAAAAAGAAAACTGGGTGTAGACAGTCAAAATCATTTAAAAACAATAAAGTAAAAACTTTTAAAAGGAGTAATAGTATACAAAGAAAATAAGTCATGAGTATGGGAAATAGAGAGGGCATCTGGATCCTGTATGATATTTGTTTGCCTTGAATTTTTTGAACGGTAATGTGATGAGTGAAGGACAAATGCTGCTGAGAGATATTGGATTATAGAGTTATAGAAAAACTGATAAATTAATACAACTTATAGGTTTTAAGGGTGTCTTCACTTCATAATAGAAGTCAGGAAATGTGTTCCATTGGGGGAGAGATTATATCTGTTTTTCCACAGGAAACAAAAAGCAACGGGTTCCTTTAAAATTAATGAAAACCAGATTTGATAAGGGGAGACCTCCTTAAAATCTTGACTAAATAAAAAAGGCCAAAACAACAATACCAAGACAGGTGACATATATACTAATCCCTCTGCTATAGGACCAGCTCTGAGCCTGGAAGAGACATAATAGCTCTTCTTGGCTACAGCATCCTAATGATTTATCATTCATTACATACCATCCTTTTATATGGTATAGATGAAGATTAATATTATAGTTTGGTTATGTAGTCCAAATGAGTGACTGTTCAGGCAGCCAGATGTCTCTTTCATTTAGATGTTTCTTGTCATTTTTTTATAGTTTTGGAAGTAGTTGGCTCTGTACTTTCTGTTTACTCAGGTACTACAATATGCTTCTCTGGTCTCTGACAGGCCTGAAGACTAGATAGAGGATTCTTTGTCGCCAAATTCAGAAAAGAAACTCAAAAGAAATGTAAAATGTAAATATAAGGTTGAGACACACAAATGCTTAAGTTGTTTACCTGTTTTAAGATCTGAAGAGCTATTTTTAGATTGGTAATACAAATTTTGATAGAAAATGTTGGGTCTAAAAACTTTGGACTCATCAATATAATAAAGTAGCTTCTAAATACAAAAAAATTGGATATTACAATATAATCCTTACTTGATAATTCTTGGTATTATATATTTTACCATGTTAGGGTTAAAACATCTCTTTTTTCAGACAAAAGGGGAAAATGTATGTAATATTTGCTTACACAATGTGAAGATATGCCATTGTGATTGGTTTAATAAAAAGTTGAAAGGCCAGTAGCTAAGCAGGAGAGAATAGGCAGGACTTCTGGGGAGAGAGAAAAACTTTTACATGAATCTAGGCATTTGAGAGAAGCCAACAAGACATGGAGGGAGTTGGATTTTGTCAATCACCGTTAGTGTTATTTCACTTAATTTGCTGTGCTATATGACTTCTGTATTTATCTCCATTCCTCACATGCTCTTCCAAATCTGTCTCAAATTTATGACCACTTTAGTTAATTTTGTTAAACATACATACATATACACACAGCACACATATACAAGTGTATTTTATATTTCTTCTATGTACAAATATTTAGGGCTGACAAGTCAAGAATATAGGAGCTATTAAGGAGTTCTTCCATGGTCAAAAAAATTTCTATTCTATTACCCACCATTGATAGACTTTCATCTTAGGATGGGATCTTATAAAATTTTCCCCATCCATGTCGTTATGTATTTATGCATGTCTTGTTAAGGAAATCATATTGTTGAAATTTCATGGTTGTACCTTCTCTGGCATGCCTGGAAGATACTAACCAGCAGAAGAAATCCTGGTCTTCTGGCTCTTAAAATCTTTCTGTCCATGTCTTCCTGACTTTTCCTGAGAGTTGCATATAAGCATTACATTATAAATGTATCAATATTGAATATACAGTATGTTGTTCTTTTCTCTTCTGTTTTTCTTTGCCGCGGAGGTTAAAAGAAAACTCAGGATGCAACAAGCCACTTGCAACCGGCTTTATTGCAGGGAGGGTGGAGCGTCCTCCACCGTGAAGGGTGGAAAGGAGAAAGAGTGCAAATGCGCGCGGCCTTTGGCTTTTAAAGGGGACCCCCACGCACATGCGTCAAACGTAACGTTATGTTAAGTCACGTTACGTTCTGCGCCTGTGCGCAGGGTCCCTCACATTGTACTCTGGGAGCGTGTGCTCCTGGGAAATATAGTTCCCTAGGCGAGCGATGCTCAGGGGCCTTCTAGGGAATTGTCACTTATTCTCATAATTTTGACCAGTTGTGCCAGATGTGGATGTTTTTATATAATGGTCTCCATTTACTGCAAAAGAAGCAATTTTTATGGAAGTGGCAAGAAAACCATTTCTATGTCAGTATATTAATGACAAATATAATAATAAATATTCACAATATAGTGAAATAGACAAAACTGGCAGAAGTAGTTTCTCTTCTAGAATTTATGACCGTTCCAGCCATGGGTAGTTGTTCAGGTTTATAGTACCAAGCACAGATTTCTTTCCTTTAAATGGGACTTAATTAAATTACACAGTTGTTGGTTGCTCCCAATGTTAAAATGCTACTATAGAACAATTGGAGAGATTTTTCCAGCCTAACTATTGTTGTTTTCAATAGTCTTTACAACTGGGTAGGCCTATTAATTCTTCATTGACAACTTGTTTTGCACCTTCCAACACTATGAGAGGTAATGCTCAGGGAGAAGGCTCCCAGAGTAGTTCTATCTAATTTCCTCTAAGTCTGTGTCCAACATGTGTGATAACTTCAGAAATATGGTCTTGCCTTCAAATACTAATAGACAACCAAGGGCAATGGCAATACATTTTACTGTTTGGCAATTTCTTGGACTCATCACATTTTGACCAGCAGCCTAAATGAAGTTTTCCAAACCTGGATTTTGTTAGACATTCTATTTATTTCTAATATATACAGTTAGTTTATAAAATATACAAAGTTAAGTCCATCTTTTTTAAAAATCCTTACAGTTCTCTCTCTCTCTCTCTCTCTCTCTCTCTCTCTCTCCTCTCCTCTCTCTCCTCTCTCCTCTCTCTCTCTCTCTCTGTGTGTGTGTGTGTGTGTGTGTGTGTGTGTTTTCTTATTTCTCCATGGGTAATGTCTCCTAATACTTCTGTTTCTTCCCTAATTTTACCAGTTCTCTTATCAACATTATGGTTTTAGATAAATAATTTCTCAAGAATTGATAGTAGTTTTGGCCTTACAGTCCCATCACTCTAGAGCTTGCATATCCCATGGGGCTAATGCTAAACTTGCAAAGTAAGACAGTTATTTTTCAGAAGTTATCTTTTCAGAATTTATTAAAATAAATTCCCAGTTTTATGGAGTACAGGTTTTTGTAGTAAGACCTAATGATTCTCTGAATTTCCTCAGTGTCTGTTGTTATGTCCCCCTTTTCATTTCTGATTTTATTAATGTAGATGTTCTCTCTCCACCTTTTGATTAGTTTGGATAAGGGTTTTTCAACCTTATTGATTTTTCTCAAAGAATCATCTCTTTGTTTTATTGATTGTATTGTTTTCTTTGTTTCTATTTTGCTGATTTCAGCCCTCAATTTGATTATTTCCGGTCTGCTACTCCTCCTGGGTGAGTCTATTTCTTTTAATTCTAGAGCTTTCAGGTGTGCTGTTAAGTCACTAATGTGAACTTTCTCCATTTTCCTTATGTGGGCACTTAGTGTTATAAACTTTCATCTAAGCACTGCTTTCATAGTGTCCCATAGGTTTGGATGTGTTGTGCCTTCATTTTCGTTGAATTTAAGGAAGACTTTAATTTCTTTCTTTCTTTCTTCCTTGACCTAGGAATGGTTAAGTAGTTCATTGTTCAATTTCCATGGGTTTGCAGGCTTTCTCATCATTTGCTGGTGGGAATGGAAACTTGTACAACTACTTTTGAAATCAGTATGGTGGTTTCTCAGAAAATTGGGAATCAACCTACCTCAGAATCCAGCCATACAACTCTTGGGCATATAACTAAAAGATGCTCAAGCATACTACAAAAGCATTTATTCAACTATGTTCATAGCAGCATTACTTGTAATAGCCACAACCTTGAATCAACGTAGATGCCCCTCAACTGAAGAACGGATAAACTGTGGAACATTTACACACAGTAATAAACAATGACATCTTCAATTTTGTATCAAATGGATGAAATTAGAAAACACTATCCTGAGTGAGGTAACCCAGACCCCAAAAATGAATATGGTTTGTACTTATTCATAAGTGGATACTAGCTATAAACAGATGACATTGAGCCTATAGTTCATGATCTAAGTAATAAGATGAGTCTGCAATGTACTATTCTAACAAAGTAAGGCACCACTTTTGGTAGTCAGTTTACATTCAATGTTTTATAATAAAACGCCCATTATGTGGGCACAGATAACAAGGCAACTCTTTTGTCTGGTTATGATTTGATTCTGCCAATGGCCCTGTATGATAGGAAGCCTAGAAGAGATTGTACTCTTATTTTGCATAGAAGTCCACTGAGATTTGCAGAGAATCATAACATTCCAGCATAGTTTGGTACCATTTTGATTAGAATTTAGATCTCTTTGTTCCCATTAGAACATACTTTTCTGTCACACCATGATTTTCACCTAACAAGATCCTTTTCCTATTTCATTCTTAAATACCACCAAACAACACCATTCAGCTCAAATTCCTCACTTTCCATATTTTCCTTACTATACCGTAAATTCCTTTGTTACAACTGGGTTTGTCCAATTACCAGTATGGTCCCTGTTTCATTTCTGCAGTTTTCTCATGATGGACACTTTATAACCACAGAGATTTCAACATAAAAGAAGCCCCCAAACATGAAATACATCCCTTAGCATAGAATATCTGGCTTAAATTAAATTAAATAAATTAAATTAAATAAAATTAAATCAGAGCAAAATATGTGCCAATGAAAGATATATTTACTGATTACTTTGTCTCACTAGCAGAATATTATTACCAAAGACTTTGCTTACTTTTTTAATTTTAGTTTTGTCAAGGCATAAATGTTTTCCAGATTGCTTTCACAGTTAGATTTGAGGGAGTGACATCTAACATTTTTAATTTTTTTTAAATATATAATTTGGCATGGAGAAGAACCTCTTCTGATTCACTGTCAAATAATTATGTTTAAATTTAAAAAATCCACAATTTCTTATATAAGTACTACTTTTACACCATTTCTCTGCATCTTTTCTTCTTTAAAGTTCTATATCATTTCCACATTTCTTTTAAATCTATGACCTCATATTTTTATTATTGTTATTACATACACATTTCTAAATACAATATGCCAAGTTCATTTTATGTTATACACACACACACCTGCACACACACACACACACACACACACACACTTAAAATTAACAGCTTGGGATTGGATAACTAGCCAAGAGACTTGTACATAAAGAAGATGGATACATTTGTCATCTATTATTAGATATTAATTGCTTAGATATTATTGGTTTATCTAGCATAAACTCTGGCATGATTTCCTTCATTTATATTGACATTTAAATTTGTGTATCTAGTTTTCAAATCTTGTTTAGATAAGTATATTGTTGAGCCTTCATGGATGCAATTGCCTATCATATAGAGAAAACATTATCTCATAACTGATATCTCAGGAATCTAGCCCTTACAAACAATCTGCCCCTATTACTAGCCATTACTATCTGAGTTTAGGATGTAGAAACTGGGCAATCCACAACCAGTTGTTCTCTAAATTTTGACCAGTTGTGATTTTCTCTCATGTTCTATATCACACACATACACACACACACACACACACACACACACACTATTCAGCCTAGCTCTAGTATATTTGTAGTTCAGAAATTTTCATATTAGAACCCGGGAAAACAGGGCAGGGCAAGAGTGTGTGGTTAATTGTTGTGGTGGTTTGAATGACTGCCATAGGCTGATAGGAATTGGCAATATTAGAAAAAGAATATGTGATTTTGTTGTTGGAGGAGTGGCATTTTTGGAGAAAATGTATTACTGTGTTTGGCTTCAAAGGCTCAAGAAAGACCCAGAGATCCCTTTCTTTTTCTGCTGCTGGTCAATCTACTTATAGAACTTTCAGCTTCCTCCTAAGCACAATGTCTGCCTGCATAACACTATGCTTCCCACCATGATGACAATGAACTCCAATTAATGCTTTACTATATAGGAGTTGCCATGGTCACAGTCTTTCACCACAACTAATGAAATTGTGCATATAGTAGATTGGTGTCTGAGTTATAGATAGGTGATAGATAGACATACAGACAGAGGGATATAGATAAATAGATATGTAGGGAGATAATTGACATATAGACAATAAAAAGATGGAAGATGATAGATGATAGATGATAGAGAGAGAGATAGATAGATAGATAGATAGATAGATAGATAGATAGATAGATAGACATATGATAGATAACTCTCTAGAGTATCAGAACTTAAATATAATGTATATAAAATAAATTCCATATATTTATATATATGGACTTCATTAATGTCACATATAGGCTACAGTCCAACTAATTTAATTGTGATGGTATATGAATAAAAAGTTCAGGAATCCAGAAGCTGGTCAGTCCACAAAGCCAAATGTCTCAACTGATCTTCAATATATAATGAAATTTCAATTTCAAAAATTAGGCTCTAATGTCAATAAGCAAATGGACTTGTTAGCAAGGAAAGAGCAAGCAAACAAAGAAAAAACTTCCTTCTTTAATGTTCTTATACAGGATTTCAGAAGAAATATAGCCTAGATTAAATGTGTATTTTCCTACTACAAGGTCTGGATCAAAGGTATGTGTCTTTGTACCTCTAAGATTAAGATTATAAATGGATTCACCTACTTAAACCAAGCAAAAATATTCTCATAGGTACTCGTCATTTCTGCATTATAGTTCATTACGCATACAGTCAAATTGACAACCAAGAGTACCCATTATAAGAATTTAATTTGAAACATAAAATTCCCAATCTGGGCAGAGAAGTAATTGTTGATATTCTAGATGCTAAAAAACAAAGTATAACCACATTTAATTTCCTGAATGGGCTTTGCTTTCTAGTGGCATGCTGCAGCTCCTTTAATAATCCTTTCCTGATTTAGTGGTAGCAGAAAGAAAAAAAAGCCACAGTTTTGAAATGCATGCTTTCTGTGCCATTCAGGCAACATGACTTCTGGCTCTTTCAGGAGACCAAACATTTGAATGGGGTTTTTGAGAAACATGATATTGTTTTATTGGTGGCAACATGGACTGCCTGTGTGCATAGACACGGGGCAGTGTGCATGGCTCTTAGAAGCAGCAGCAGCTCTGCCATGCTGGACTTGGTGGTGCAAACAGAAACTTCCATATTTCCCCTAGCAATGGTTCAGCTTAAGCTTAAATAAGTACTTAGGATTTTAAGAAGCTCTTCAGGACAAAAAAGAATTTCAGATAAACAATAGGACAGATTCAGACATAAAAGAAGTCTAAATGAGTCACAGTGTTTGATAAATGTACATAGGCTTGGGAGAGAGAAGAAAAAGAATATAGACAGTTATTTTAAAAAGTAAATAGTTTGAAATAAAGGTAAAGCCTTTATAGAGGCAGAGTATAAACAGTCATAGAGTAATAGGAGTGAACAAAGAATAAGCCACATAAAGATAGAAAATTCACAGAATCTAGATTATTATCTAGATTATGTATATTATTGTGTTTTCTTTGAATATTTTAACTGTGAAAGAGCTAAGTGTGGAAAGACATTTCATTATATGGGCTGCTAAGCTAAACCAGCATGAATATTAAAAAGGTATCTTCAGAATTTGGGTCTAAGGATATGTTGCTTTGGAAAAAAAGGCTCTTTGTTTACTTCCACAGAGGATGAAAACCTGTGGATTGCTTTCAGACTAATATGGTTTGATGCATCAAGAACCCCTGAAATGTGACTGTGAATGTACCCCCCCAAAAAAAAATACTTCACCTAATAAAAAGCAGAAAGAAGTTTGGAGGAGAATTATGCCTATATTCCCAGATATTGTCTACAAATGTTTGTTTACAAAAAGGTGGATATCCTATAGAGATTTACATTGACATGGATCTTAGTTTATTGATACAAATTTAAGGTCAGTTTTGTTATACTGTGTATATGTATTTCTGATCATGATTATGGTATTGTATTTGTGCATCTCATTTAGAAATATAATGTATAATTAAGAAGTATAGGCTGATTGATAATTATTTATAGTAGTCAAGCTTGTAGTCATGTTAGTTAGATTTTCTAGATGTACAGAAATATATTTCATGTGGATAGACATTCTTTAATCCTTTTAAGACTACAACATTTAAAATGTTTAAGAATTTAGGACTTTACATGATTGTGAGACAAATCTGCTCCTGCCAGCACCAGGCTTCTTAAAGAGGAAGATGGGCATCAAAGAGGTTCCTCACGGAGTCTGTTAGCCATTTGGGCAACAACCTGCTCTTGCCTGGACTGCTTCACGAACTGGACATGTAAGACCCGTAGAGAAATGACTGCTGAACTTTCCAAAGGTGAGACAATCCTTTGGGGTTTTTACTTCAAGAAAGAGTCTGCTAGACATTCTGCAGGATACAGAAGAAAGTGACTGAGAAACTGCAATATAAGTGGAACAGTCTTTGACATTTCCTGCTTCATGAAAAAGTCTGCCAGATACTATGGGCCTGTAGGCTGAAGATAGATGTCCCAATAGTACAGAAAAACATTGGGTGACTGCCCAGGCAGTGAGATGTCTCTGTCAATTCTACATTTCTCAAAGTTGCTTATAGTGCATATCTTGTTTACTTAGGTAATATATCCTTCTGGAGTCTTTGATGGAGTTGAAGAATTTATAATTATAGCTTTCCTTAGTTATTTGTAATTTTACTATGTTAAAATTAAAACCTTCCTTTTCACTTAAACAGAAAAGGAACAATGATGTGGGATTCCCCTGTGTATGCTGTGAATATCATTGGTTAATATAGAAACTGTTTTGGGTCTATAGCAGAACTATAGAGGAGCAGACCTAGGCAAGGAAAACTAAAATGGATGCTGGGAGGAAGAAGGTGTGTCCAGAGAGAAGCTAAGGAGCCACTACCAGAGACAGACATGCTAAAACTTTGCTGATAGGCTACAACCTTTTGGTGATTAACAGGTTAAATTAAGATGCAACAGTTAGCCAATAAGAAGCTAAGAGCTAATGAGCCATGCAGTGATTTAAATAATATACTTTCTGTGTGATTATTTCATAGCTGAATGGTCAGCAAACAAATAAGCAGCCTCCTTACAACAAATTAGTGCACAATGTGGGGAAATGGAAGGTAAAACAATGTTAATTTTTCTAGAATGTTGATCTTCTACTGAGAAAACCATGATATTTCCTTGTTACCATCATAAGCAAATTGGCATATATATATATATATATATATATATATATATATATATATATGGAGGGAAACTGCTTATTTCAAATCATACTCTATCTGAAATGAAACAATGAAACAATGACACAGAGTAAATGATCCCAGAAAGCTGATGCTTTATATGTTTTTTTTTTTTCAGAAAATTGTTCTCAATGTAATGAAGGGAAAGTGGGATAGTTAGAGATTATCATAGTGATGATAATCTGGGGAACACTGGCAGGGTCTATGTAACTGCCAAGTATCAGCTTTGAAATTCTAAAGATACAAAATCAGATATAGAAGTAGTTGTGGCCATGCTCTTTGTGCTGGTGTTTTTGAAGAAAGTGAGATGAAGTATATCAGAGTGGTCATTTGATGTTTGCACTCTAGAAGAGCATCAGCATTCAGATCATCAGGATAAGCTCTGTACATTTCTGTCATCCTCTAATGCTGTGTTTTGCTCTCAAACCCATTCCCTGAGTTGTTACATCAATCTCACCTACAAACTTAAGCATTGTTATTTCTGTCATAAATATGCTTGAGCTGGCAAATATTATGATCCAGGAAGAGAAGACAGAATACAGTAATCTAGGTCAACCTATTTCCAAGGCTTGTGTTTCATGGTAAAGACCAATAATAAAGAGGATTCTTTCACAATAGATAGTCAGATTTTCAGAAATAAGTTCCAAACCCCATCGGTCTCTCAGATCTGCATGCAGTCACTCTATCACACAATCTCTTTCAGAACCCTTTGTTTAGGAACTTAAAGCGCTAGCATATATGAATCAGTGAAAGCTGGGTAAACAGAGAAAAACTGTGAGACTAAAGGAGTCACACAAAAATGGTCAGGAAAGAACAAAACAGCATTAAGAAGCCATGCAGGGAAGCAGAGAATAAACACTCATAGTTATGACAACGAATTTACTTTAACAAGCTTGTTTTCCATTCTTTCCCCCCAGCTGATCTGCTGACAATCTCATTCCAAGTAAATTCTCTTGTGTCATGCATTTCTCTTTTTCCATCTCATTTTCTCTCACCTATTTTATTTCCATTCCATTAAACACTGCCTCCTCTTCCTTCCTGACTACTTCATTATTTTTTGCCAGGATACTCCCCAAGTAGAAGACTCCTTCAGACAGTACAGTCTATTCCTTTATCAGGTCACTAATATCTTTCTTTTGATCTATTGGTCATCTGGGGTTCAAGTCAAACTTTATCCTGGGAAAGGAACCACTGTATATGGCATCGGAAAAAGAGATATAAATAGAAGAAAAGAGAATGTAGTCAGAATAAGATAGGAAAGAAGCAAATCAAAAATAAAATTAAAGATAAAGGAGATGCCATTAGAAAATGCAAAAGAAAATGAATAAGTAATTAATAGCATAGGGGAGATTATATTTATTAAGAAGCTAGAAAGGAGATATACAGGGAATAAAACAATCCAGAGTAAACAGGATAATATAAAATGATGTGGACAAGGGCAAGAGAAATGCAAACAGGTTAAGTGGGTTGAAAAATGAAACAAAGCTATCAGCCTGTTTAAAAGGAGACATAGATGGTAAAGGCTAGGATATATATATATATATATATATATATATATATATATATACATATATACATGTATATATATATGTATATATATATACATATGTGTGTGTGTGAGAGAGAGAGAGAGAGAGGGAGAGAGAGAGAGAGAGAGAGAGAGAGAGAGAGAGAGAGAGAGAGAGAGAGAACAGGAAGAAGATATAAGTAAACAAAGCAAGATTGAAAAGAATTCTTAGAAAAAATAAACAGGCTATTTGTTTTCAAGTCCATCTCCCCCCCCACTTGCCTCTATGAATGAACCATTTCCTTTAACAACAAATGAGTGCATTAAAACAGCAGAAAAACAAGCAAGGCCATAGCTCTGTGTATGCTGGGGATATTATTTGGTGGCTGATGTCTCTCAGGAGGCCACAAGTTTTCATCTAAGCTTTCAGAACTATGCAAACATCATCACAGAAGCTAATAGGAACTGAAAATGGACTAGGTGTTCACACTGTGCTTAGCACATTGTGCATATTGGGATTCTCACCAGTATCCATGATGTAGTTACTATTAATACATTCGCCTGTTAGACAAGGAGTTTGAAGGTTAGAGGGGATAGAATAGTAAAGGAAAAAGCCTAAATTTGCACAGGTTTTGATTTTAAATCCTGCATTAAACTTAAGCAATTTGACAGCCCAAGGCCATACTTTAATACCAAATTCTACAAAGCAAGCACATTGTCAGGGGACAGACCTCTTCATAACTGGACAAATTCAAACAGTGACTGAGGACAATTGTGTATGTAGCACTTTGCATTTTGTGGTCAGGAAATAATCCTGGTTTCCAAGAGGGTGATGTTGTAGAAGCTGTGGAAAAGACAAAGAAGTATATATGTTGATACAGAAAAGCACAACTCTCAATTCAAAGGAGAAGAGAGACACATTACTTTACAGCCACGTATGACTGAGTATGGTCCAGCAAAAGAGATTCAGGTTGTCCTGAAGACTTACTTCACTGTAGAAGTAGAAGTGGTTATATGACATTTTATTAGGTACAGAACAAAGTAATGAATCAAAGCATTTGCCAATAAATCAGTGGGGATCACAGACACATATGTGAACAGCAAAGAATAAAACAGCAAAAAGGTTCAGCTGTGCCTGATGGCCATTCTAAGGTTTGGCATCAGTGTAACATAGCTGTTTGCTGGGACTATATTGTAAATGTTTTAATAGTATAGGCTGTTGAATAGCTTTCAAAGGAGATTTAAAAAATTGCTAAACATAATTTTGTTTTAGTATGCAATATTTTAACTCTCTATAATACCAAAGTTCAGTCGTTTCACCTTGTATATTCTTCAACTCAAGTGTGGCTTTCCTTTGTTTATTTGTATTCTTATTTTAGGTTTTATTTGTTTGTTTGCTTTTTGTTGTTTTGTTTTGTTAAAGACAGGTTTCTTGGTGCAAAAGCCCTAGCTGTACAGGAACTAGCTATGTAGACCAGGATGGCCTTGAACTCACAGAGATCTGTCTTCCTCTGTGTCATGAATGTTGGGATTAAAGACACATGCCAAGATGGCTGTCCTTGTTTGTCTTTTTTCTTGTGTGCTTCAATTTAAATCTGCATCATAGTGAGTAGATAGCATACCTTTCTGGCATAACAAAATAAATGTCGTAGAGATTTAACCTAGCTCTTTATAGGCATAGTTTGAATAAGGGATAAATGTCTATACCAAATATTTTCTTTAAAAAGATAAAAAATACAGACTTTGAACTGTAGGAAACTTGTGGCTGTATTCCATTTAGTAAACCTTTTCTATTAGCATCAAAACCATCGGCACTGCATGAACAAAAACAACAAGAACACATGTATCACCACAAATCTTGTGTGAAGGACAATGGAATTTGAGTTTTACTATATTGTTCACACTTGACAAGATATTTTCATCTCCATATTTTCACCATTTATAATAAATAAATGTCTTTTGGACGTGGCATATCTCTTAAATCATATATTCACTGGAACTTTGGTTACCTGCACAAGACCTATATTAGACTTGAGCCTTACCTATATTAGACTTGAGCCTTCATCATTTCGTCTTGGATGGAAAAGGATCCCATGAAATCCAATCATCACAGAGGCAGTATTGGTAGTCAAGGGTTGATGGGGACAGGACTGTCATTTTCTTCAGAGTATATCTACTGATAAGGTTCTCCATAGTCCAATTGATAACCTCCCATTCATCTCAAGCAAGAAACCCAGTACTCAGTGTGACACACATGAAGATTAAGAAAAGAGACTAGGAATGGTGAAAAGGATGAAAAATAACTGAAAATAAAAATAAAGCAAAAAGTATTTCTTAATTTCAGTAGGTATTGGGCTTGATTTAGTCAAAGAGATGTAGCCAACTGTGCATAAAAATGAACAAAAGTATTCTCTAAAGAAAGAAGCATGCTCAAAATTATAATAACATGAAAGAATTTGAGATTGCCTGACCATTTCTATTGCCAGCCATAAGTGATAGTTTTGGATGACATCAGGACTTGGATTAAGACTAGAGATGTTTATAGGGCCTAGATTATGAACCATGTAAATTCTACATAAAGACTGGTGGACCTTAAAGTAACTTATAAGGAGGGTTTACCACTTCTCATTTCAAATTTAGGCATTCATTTCTTAGAAATTTAATCCAAATGGAAACATTCCCTCCTTGATAGAGAAGGGAGATTTATGATTCCCAGGAAAAAAAGAACTCACAGTTCTCAGTGAACTCTCAATACCGACATGCTTAACAAGGCTACTCCCCAGTATTATAAAAGAATACTGAGTTAGGAGACATTATGACCTATCTACCTGTTTCCAAATCATAGAGATATTTACTGAGATGAGTTTTCAGAAGCCATCATGTACAGTAAAATAAATTCTCAGTGATGCAGCTGCCTGTGAGCAGTCCATTCTCCTATTACTTGGGGCTTCTCTTTGTTTTTTTCCTAGTATTTGTTCATGTCTCTTCAAGAAAAAAATATGGCTCAGTAGTATAAAAAAGAAAAGGAAGAACAGAAATTGGTAAAACAATTTCTGTGTATAATGCAACCAAAACAGAAGTAAGCAACACAAAAGCAGGAAAATTCATTATCATTTGAGAACTGTTCTTGACTTGGTTTGGCTATTGAAAATCCAAGAAAAAAATGTACAACTCAAACTAGGCCTTGCAGTGTTTGCCTATAACTCTAGATACTCCAGAGTACTGGTTCTCAAATGTTTTGGTTAGAGTTCTATTGCTGTAAAGAGACACCATGATCATGAAAACTCTTATAAAGAAAATATTTAATTGAGGGTGTATCATTTATAGTTTTAGAAGTTTAGTCTATTATTACCATGAAGAGAAACATGACAGCATGTAGGTCTACATGGTGCATCAGCTGTGAGCGCTGATCTTACAGTCAAGGGGAAGTCAATTGACTCACTGGGCAGTATCCTAAGCAGAAGAAATCTCATTCTACCCCCACAGTGACAAACTTCCTTGTCAAGGCCATACCAACTCCAACAAAGTCACAGCTCCTAATAATATCACTCCCTATGAGTTTATGGGGGCCAAATACATTCAAACTACCACATTCCCACTCCCTGGCCCCCATAAACTTGTAGCAATAACATAATCCAAATTCATATAGTCCAATTTCAAAAGTCACCATTGTTTATCACAATCTCAACAATGTTAAAAGTCCAAAGTTTCTTCTGAGATTCATATAATCTCTTAACTATAATCCCCAATAAAATAAAAATAAAAAAGCAGATAATATAATAGCATTGGCTATACATTATCATTCCAAAACATGGAGAAGGGAACATAGTGAGGAAATATTGGATCTGAGCAAGGCCAAAGACCACCTGACAAACCCACACTCTACATCTCGATTTCTGTTTTCAAAATGTTCTTCAGTGTAGTGATGGGAGCAGTGGGCTTCAATCCCGCCCAGCTCCCAGCCGCCTGGCTAGCTTATGCCCCAAAATAATAACACACAAACTGTATTCATTTAAACACTGCCTGGCCCATTACTTCCAGCCTCTTACTCACATCTTGATTAACGCATATCTAATAATCTGTGTAGCACCACAAAGTGGTGCCTTACTGGGAAGATTCTAGCATACATCCATCCTGGGCCGGAGCTTCGTCACATCTGTCTCAGAGAGGAAAGGCATGGCAGTCTATTAACTTCCTTTCCCAGCATTCTGTTCTGTCTACTCCGCCCACCCAAGGGCTGGCCAATCAAATGGGCCAGGCAGTTTCTTTATTAACCAATGAAATCAACTCAAACAGAAGACCCTCCCACATCATTTCCCCTTTTTCTGTTTAAACTAAAAAGAGGGCTTTAACTTTAACATAGCAAAATTACATATAACAAAACAGTTATCAAGTAAGAATTAGTTATATATATATATATATATATATATATATATTATCTTTTATTATAACAAAGGAAAACAACTATAATTATCTATCCATTCTTCAACTCCATCAAAGACTACAGAAGGATATAATATTACCTAAGTAAATGAGAAGTAAGCAACTTACAAAACTCTAGAAATCACAGAGACATCTTGCTTCCTGGACAGTCACCCAAAGTTTCTCTGTAACTTTGGGGCATCCATCTTCAGCCTTCAGGCCCATAGTATCCAGAGACATTTCCATGAAGCAGGAAATTCCAAAGACAGTTCAGTCACTATCTGATGTGCTCTGCAGAATGTCTCGCAGATTCTTTCATGAATCAGGAATCCCGAAAGACCATCTTTCCACTTCCATCACTACACTTCAGGTCTCCAGTTTCATCCAAATTTGTTCCATGCAGCAGCACACTTCTTTCTCTTGGGCTCATTATGTTCTCTGTTAGCAGCTTTCCTTGGCAGGTATCCCAGGAACTGGCACCTCTAATGTCTTGGGTAATTACAAAATTCCAACTGTCCAATATCTGGGATCCACTCACAATCTTCTGGATTCTACCAAAGTGCTTGGGTCATTTTTCTTGTTTTGACATCTGAAGTACACCCAGCTCATCTTCTAGCTCTAGCTGTCTCCACACCACTGCTACTGCTGTTTTTGCTGGCTATTCCATGGTACTGGCGTCTCCATGACACTAGAATCTTTTGCTGCAACTAGGCTGTACTTTCACCAATAGCCTCTCACAGGTTCTCTTCATTGTGCCAAGCCTCAACTTCTTTGCTTGACCCCTTCAGTCTTGCACCTTCAACTGCCACTGAGTCTGTGCCTTCTCCAATGGCCTTTCCTGCCCTCTCACAGTGCCAAGCCTAAGGTTCTTTCCATGACCACTTCAGTCTTTCAACTAGTGCCACACATGACCCTTACACATACAAAATCTGACTGCCAGAATGAGCTACAACCTTGACCACATCTGGAACATAGCTTCTATGTGCTCTTACTTCCCAGGACATTTCACCTCAGTGATGTAGGTCTCTTCTTCATCATCACTAATATCTTAGCTTCTGGTGACCAGCATCAAGTTACCCAACAAAACAAAATTTTTCTTTATTAGTTCTGGTGTTTTGTTAATCACAAATTATTCTTCAGCCCCAGCTAATAAGAACCAAAGAATAACTCATTTCTTTTATCCTTAACTCTAAACCAGAACCACAAGGTCCAAGTTTCCAAGTTCTGCTGCTTATTAACATTAGAACATGGTGTCCTGTTCAATTACATCTTCACCAGCTTTCTGTCTTTCACTGCTTAGGCTTGGCTGTCCTCAGACTTGCTCTGTAGACCAGGATGGCCTTGAACTCACAGAGATCTCCTGCTTTTAGCCTCTGCCTCCAGAGAGCTAGGAATAAAGGTGCAGTGACCATTCCCTGAGGTAACTACTCCCTTTATTCTATTTCTTAATCTTCTTGAATAGAGGATTTAGCTTCATTCAATTTTCTGGTGCTCTTTTTCTTCTCAAAAGGTACTTTTTGTAATTTAGCATGCTCAGCTTGCTACTTTTTTTTAGCTTGCTACTTTTCATTATAAATTTTGATTAGAGTTACCACTAATATTCACATGACCAAGTCCATACTAGGTCGTTTTGAGATTTTTTTTTTTTCTGCCAACAAAATTAATCCAAAACTCTTCACTTTAGCCTCAGGCAAACTATTCAGATGAAGATGAAATGTAGCCACTTCCTTCACCAAAATACCACAAAACTGATTTCTGGACCATATATTAAAATTCTTCCCTGAAAACTCTTGAGTGAGACAGTTCAAATAACTCTTAGTCCCACTGTCTTCAATGCTGCTACAAGCTTGCCCCATTAAACAGTGTTTAAAGCATTCCATTGCTTTCCTTGCCCAAACTACCAAAGTCCACATTAAAAAAAAAGCAACCAACCTATCACAGCAATATCCCAATCTCTGGTACCAATTTCTGTCTTAGTTATGGTTCTACCGCTGTGACTATGGCAACTCATAAAAAATTTAATTGAGGGTGGGTCACTTACGCTTTCAGAGGTTTAGTCCATTATGATAGTGAAGGGGGGCATGGCAGCATGCAGGCTGATGTGGTGTAGGAACTGAGAGTACTTTATCTTGCAGGCAACAGGAAGTCAACAGACTCACTGGCAGTATCCTGAGCATAAAACAGCCTAATGCCTGCCCCCATAATGACACACTGACTCTAACAAGGCCATAACCACACAAACAAAGCCATATCTCTTAATAGGGCCACTCCCTTTGGCATTATGGGGGCTGACTATATTCAAACTACCATATCAAACTTCCTGTTGCTGCACTCCTTTAATACAGTTTTTCATGTTTTAGTGGCTCCAACCATAAAGATAATTTTGTTTCTACTTCGTAACTGTAATTTTGCTACTGGTATGAATCATAATGTAAATATCTGACATGAATGATATCTGATATGTGACCTCTGGTTGAGAAGCACTTCTCTAGAAGCTGAAAGATACGAAGCCATATAAACAACAGGTCTAGAAGAAAATTCCTCCTCAGTGTACCAACAAGCACATTTCCATATAGCTTCTTATTTTGTTTAACAAACCTTCTTGATATAGATTATAGAAGAAAAAAATAGTCACCATTTGTGTCCATCAAATAAAACAAACCCTGATTCTTCTTATAACCTTAGGTTCATATTCCAGGAAAATGCTCAAAGTTCTTAAATAATTGAGTTCTAAGTCACCTGGAAGGGTGGATATGGGAACAAGGAATTATATATCTCAATTAAGGGAGCCATTCTATGGTTGGCAGAGACTTGACTCTAGAGGGGTTCCCAGGTGTCCAGGAAGACGCCCCCAGCTAGGTCCTTGGGCAGCTGAGGAGAGGGTGCCAGAAATGTACAGATCCTATTGCCATATTCATGAATATCTTGCATGTAACCATAGAACCTTCACCTGGCATTGGATGGAGAAAATGACAGAGCCCCACATAGGAGCACTGGACTGAGCTCCCAAGGTCCCGATGAGGAGCAAAAGGAGGGAGATCATGAGCAAGGAAGTCAGGACCGTGAGGAGTGCGTTTACCCATTGAGATGGTGGGACAGATCTTATGGGAGACCACCAAGTCCAGTTGGAATGGGACTGATGGAACAGGGGACCAAACCGGACTCTCCGAATGTGACTGACGGTGGAGGAGGACTGAGAAACCAAGGACAACGGCAATGAATATGAACTCTACAGCATGGACGGGCTCACTGTGAGCCTTGTCAGTTTGGTTGCTCACCTTCCTGGACTTAGGGGGAGCTGGGAGGACCTTGGACTTAACATAGTGAAGGGAACCCTGATGGCTCTTTGTCTTGGAGAGGGGTGGAGTGGGGGTATGGGTGGAAGGGAGGGGAGGGAAGGGGGAGGAGGAGGGGAGGAGATGGAAATCTTTAATAAAAAAAAATGAGGAAAAAAATACACAAAGAGTTGAAGGCCTGACTAGACCAGCGTCATGCAGAGCTAATGTGTTCAATTTAATAATGTCATCAAGTCACAACTATGTGCATATACAGGGGCAAAGTCAAAACAGAATCAGTGTATGAAGTTTAGTCCTGGGCTGCTTGGAGCTGGGAGCTTTACTGAAATCTTTCTTCTTTCTCCACCATAGACAGGGTTGAACTTGTAAACTGCTTCAGAAACATTAGGAGGACTGAGAACCAGATGTCTGCAATGAGGGCCAACTCAAAAAGTCATTGGTACATTTTCTTTTTTCCTTCTCTGACTCATCTTGCTGATGACTCACTCTTACTCTCTGCTTATCACTTCTTAGAATTCTACCTACATAAAAGTCTTTTTTTTTTCGAGGCTCTTGGGAGAGTTAAGATAAAGACATTAGGTTTCCTTTAGAAACTTATGCTATGCTTAGATAATTTGGAAATGCATGTTTCTATTTATTACAGAGCATCCATACAGTAATTGAAGTTCTTCCCACTGTGTGATTGACCAATTTTAGAGCCTCAGAGTGCTCTCTAAGGGACATCTAATCCTTACCTCTCTTATTTATCCTCCCACATTCCATATACAACACTGGAATTACATGGCCCTACCAGGAAGTAAGGAGGACCTAGAAACAACCCCTGCTGTGTAGGCTTTACTCTGCACAGCTCTAAATTATTAAAGAAGAACACGTATTTTGGTGAGCAGCTAGACATTTCTCTTTCAACACCAAAAGTACAAAATTTGAGAAAGAATAGTAAAAGATACACCAATCATTTAGAGTCATTCACTCTTTTTATTTCTCTCTAAACTTGTTTCAGCTGAGCCAGTATTGTTATTCATAGGCTTAGAATTCCTACAGTAATTATAGGTTTATATCTGGCCAGTTAACTTGGGATTTTTTCTGACCCTTTCTTCATTTTATTTATATTTCTCTTGAGATGCTTGGAATGTTGAATTAGAAGAGACTGATCATGTATAAAGTAGAGACAAATTTCAGTATCATCAGATGCATCTTGAAGTCTCTGGAGAAGATAAACCTTGGCACAAATAAAACTAGTGTTCTAGTACATAAACTCATGATGACTCAGGTGAGCTGCTGTGTGGACACCAAATACTCTACCCTAACCTCAGTAATATAATTGACTTCATATTTTGTCTTTTGAGAGTCTACTGAAGTCTATTCACTTTTGCCATTTAGTGTTACAGAAACAAAAACAAATTCGAATTTAATGAAGTTGTCATTTGTTATTTCTCCAGTTCAAATTTTGCAATGTCACTCTCCAGAGAATAGTAAGAAATTGGAGGCAGAATAATATTCTCACCTGTGTAAAGTGGTATGCCTTTAAAGTCAAAACATTCAGGCACTCATGGGACTTATGGGAAGTCATGGGATTTATCTTAATGCAGACAAGGATGAGATAAAGGAACTTATATCTATAACTAGCATGTTCTAATTATAAAGGATGAATACACTACTCTGCTTGCAGTAAGAATTCTTTATTTAGACATTAATATTTTTCTCATATCAAATTTCTCATTGCATATCAAACTCAAGCAGAGCTAACTCAACTGTAGGGGTTTAATGATAGCTATTCTATTTACACTAAAGTTATTATGCAAGCAAATATTCCAAATCATACTGTGAGCCCATGACCCTGAAGAAACATTCCTTCATTGTTCTACCACAGCATATAAAGTACCATGAGAATTCCAAGGTGAAAATTGTGGCATCCATTAGTGACACAAATAATGCAAAAGTTTTATTAGGATTTTTCCTGAGGGAGGCTGAACTTACTTTATGAAGCTTCAGTGTATATATAATACATAGTTATTTGAACAGGTGATAACTTTTCTAGAGTCACATGGACTCTACTGAATCTTTTACTAACTTTGGCAGCAGAATTCTCTATATCCACTAAGGTGATCTTAGCAACAGGATAAATCAATAACACAATAAAATCATATGAGACATGCATATCACATATCATACAACTTATTACTGTGTTTGTGTGTCTGAACTATGTATTTGTAGAGTGTGTGTGAATTGCTATATGTGTTCATATGTATGTGTGGGTGCTCATATCTGTAGTTGCATCAGAGTATAGAGGAAATCAAATATCATGCTTTATCATTATCCAACTTATTCAATAAAACATGTTATCTCACTGAACAAGGAACTATGGTGTAAGATTAATAAAAATTCAGAGAAACAAATTGGGATTTAACCTGAAGATCCAAAAAGCAAAGCAGCCAACAATTGACTCTTACCTTGACTAGAATCTGAAAATGGCAAACCTGCCTCCAGGAATCTCAGAATGATACTATGCATGAGAGCTGACTCCTCTTGTCTTATAATACCCTCTAGTTCTGCGATTTAAGGCATGTATCAATGAGATTAAAGGCATGAATTGCCTGATTGTGTGTGGCTACTGGGATTAAAGGTGTATGTTACCACTGTCTGGTAGTAAGTCTGACCAATGGGGCTGTTTTACTCTCTGATATTCAGGAATGCTTTATTATTTAAAATACAAATGTAGCTGGGTGGTGGTGGCACACGCCTTTAATCCCAGCACTAGGGAGGCAGAGATGGGCAGATCTCTGAGTTCAAGGCCAGCCTGGTCTACAAGAGCTAGTTCCAGGACAGGGTCTAGAAGCGACAGGAAAACCCTGTCTCGAAAAACCAAAAAAAAAAAAAAAAAAAAAAAAAAAAAAAAAAAAAATACAAATGCAATATTACTAAAGAGCTAGGTTGGTAACCAGAACAGTAATCCTCTAGTCTCTGACATTTGTGTTTATGCCCAGTTTTTCACATAGGTGCTAAAAATTTGAACTCATGTCCTCACACCTGAGAAATAAGTGCTCTTATATACTGAGCCATTTCCCTAGCCCCTGCAAACTATTTTGCACAAAGTTTATCTCATAACAAGAGCCCCCAATGTCTTTTCCAAGTTTGAGTGCTAAATATATATTGGATGACATTTACAAAATTATCTCAATTCTTGATACATTTGAGAACGTAACGTTTACTTTGGCAAATTTTGAAGGTTTTGACAAATATTCTTAAAATGTACATAGGAGAATAAAAGTTTCCAAAGACAAGTCAATTTTTCAAAAGATAAGCAAAGAAGTACTACTGTTCCTATCAGTCATGAAGACAAAATTACAGTAATAAAAAGTATGGGTTTAAATACCAATGGACACACAGACTAGTGGGTGGGAGAGGATTTAAAGACTCTTAAAAAGAGGATAAAGATTTAAGAACTTGAAGTATTTATAAGTGGCATGTTAGATTGTTGTTGATGTGGAAGTGGAAACCAAGAGGAAAGAACACATCATGTAATAGATGGTTCTGGGAAGATGGAACATGTCGGTGTGGGAAAATAACACTAAACTCTGGACAAGGAGCATATATATATATATATATATATATATATATATATATCAAAGTGATAACTTTCAAAATCAGAGATTTATAACCTTGTGTTAGATGGATTCTTTTTATAAATGTAAAGTCTTTGAAAAAATAAACATTTTTAAGCATAAAATTATTTCTTTCCATTAGCAATGACATCATAGACAAAGCTATTAGATGAATCACATTTTGTAGGCACCATTTGCAATGACAAAAATATGATTTTCAAACATTCCAATTATTTAGGAGTGATGTCAGCAAAGAATCAAGCAGGGGGGTCCCAACATTCATGTCCTACCACCTAAAACAAGAGAGCAAAGTGCCAACTAAATGCCAATGGAGGTATGGCCTCCAAGGTACTGTAAAGCCGTAGCAGAAAATGAATGATTCAGAGTAGCTGACATAATCCAAAAGAAAAGACCAGGAACACTGGCTGAGACACACTATTCCTCACTTGAAAACAATTCAAAGTCAGAAGGTATCCTCTCAGTGGGGTGACTCCTCAAGGATAAAAGAAGATGAAGAAAACATAAGCGTGTGTGTGTGTGTGTGTGTGTGTGTGTGTGTGTGTGTGTGTGTGTGTTTTCATGCAATATTACAGTGTTGTGAACACTGGGGATGTCTATAGTGTTCACCAATGCTGAGCTTATTTGATATCTGCTCCAGTTCGTATTTGCACTTGTCCAAGATGAACAGGCAACACTTTGTCCCCTGCCCTTCATAGTCAGAGTTTCTATACTGCTACTTCACACCAGAAACCAGGGTTGCTTCTTTGATGTGCCCTGAACTAAACAGCTTCTGTCTAGATCATTTCAGGGACCAACTTCTGTTATCCTTCTCTGCTGTGTGCTAGGAATACACTGGGTATTGCCTTACATTTCTGACTTGGTTCTAACCCATGTTCCCCAGAGACAATCTGATGCAGAGAATTTCTGTATCCAGATCCTGAGATGTTATATCCCCCATTTAGGATCTGCATTTTTGAGAGCTATAATTTCAAGCCTGCTCTCAAGACTTCATCTGCTGTGACACATCACTTTAACAGAAACAATAGTCTGTCTCCCCTTAAGACTCCAGACGTATTTCCAGCCAATGCTCCTAGGTATGCACTACTATAATCTGCCCCAGTGTGATAGAAACCAGCTGTGAGATCAGGGAATGCACCCTCATATCGTACTCAATGTGTCTATACTTCTGGATTCGGTGGCCAGACTATTTCTAAACCCTGATCTCAGAACTCCAACTCTACAGCCACTAGGGAAACCAGTGTCTTAGTACCTGCTTATATTATAGCTGATACCTGGTGATCGTCTCAGTACACTTGAGATTCCTTCAATTAATAATTATCTCAGGATCACAACCCAATTACCCTCTCTGCTACTACCAATTCCATAAATACATGTAATCTTGATTTCACAGAGAATGACAGTGAGCTTTATGGAGATGATATGTAATAATTTTCGTAACATCCATGAAACCCCACCCAACCATTTGAATAAACAGGAAAAGATCTATTCTCTTTGAAGGCAGTCTGTAACAATATGGTAGAAACAGCTTCACTACCAAATAATTAGATATCACTGCAAGGCAAAAAGATACAAGAAAAAAAAATGCTCCATCAAAGAAATTGGAAAAGGAGAGAAAACAGTCAGCAAGATGTGAATGAAGACATGGATAATTCAACTAGATTAAAAAACAATCAATGATTAAAAGAAAAAGTACTGAGAAAACAAATCAGGATGAATAAACAAGTAGCAGCCTTGAACTTGAAGAAGGTAATTACTGAAAGTTTAAAATGCAGTACTTAAGCATAAATAGTAAACATGATCAAGCAAAAAAATAAATTGAATTATGAAGATGTATATTTTGAAATTCATCAGAAAGTGATAGCAAAAAGTAATAGGCAAGGACAAGGGACCAAAAAGCAGGCAAAAGAGGGAAACGAAGCCCATGTACCTTCTGTTAGGTGCCCCACAAGAACATCATAATATACATCCACAAAATATATGCAGGGACCCTAATCTTTACACACTCCCTGATTGTCTGTTGAGTCCCCGTGAGTCTGTATGAATACTGGTTAGTTGATTCTGTGGGATGTGTTATTGTGGTGTTCTTAATGGGTTTATATCCATAGTAGCCCTGCTCTTTTCTGAAGGGAAATGGAGGAGGAGTGGATCTAGAGAAAAGGGTAAGAGGTGGGGGAAAGATTGGGAAGTGAAAGAGGGAAAATTCCAATCAGAATGAAATATATGAGAGAAGAATAAAAAATGTAAAAGAGAAAATGAAGAGGGCAAACAAATCTTATAAAGATCATGTGGATGGAATTAAGCAAAATAATATGTGCATTATGAAAGTGGGTGAAAAGTGATTAACATGCTCCTGTTCAAGCATTGGGTACAAGAAGCATCAATTTTATTAAAAAAATATGTTCTTGGACAAATAAAATTGAAAACGCAGCTTATGAACTAAAACTTGTAAGGATAAACAAAGCATTTCTAAGAGGGGAGCTTTGATAACAAATACCTACAATAAGAAGACTCAAAGATCAGAAATTAATACCCTAATTTTGCAACTTAATATATTAGAAAAAAGGATGAGCTAACCCTAATATTAGAAAAGTGAAGGAATCAGCATGTTAAGGCCATAAAAAAGTGAAATAGACATGATAGAAGCAATAGGAAGGAACAAGAAAGAGATGATTACTTTTGAAAAAATAAACAAAATTGGCAAGCTCTTATGTAGAGTAATAATACAAGAGAAGACACAAATAAAATCAGAAATGAAAGATGCCTTAGATCTGATTCCACAAAAATGCAAAGGCTCATATGAGACTTCTTGAAGAAATAATGTACCAGAAAATTGGATAACCAAAACAAAATAAAAAACAACCTCTGAAAAGACTACACCATAATTAAACATAAACTCTGGCCGGGCGGTGGTGGCGCACGCCTTTAATCCCAGCACTCGGGAGGCAGAGGCAGGCGGATCTCTGAGTTCGAGGCCAGCCTGGTCTACAAGAGCTAGTTCCAGGACAGGCTCTAGAAACTACAGGGAAACCCTGTCTCGAAAAACAAAACAAAACAAAACAAAAACAAAAAAAACATAAACTCTGAACAGTATGGTAAGTAACAAGACAGAATTAGACTCAGAAAAATTTCCTAGGAAGGAAACGCACAGCAACAGTGGACTTTGGGGGATGAACCTACCAGACATTTAAAGGAAAATGAATAAAAGCTACAGAGAAACCCTGTCTTGAATAACAAAAGTAGAGAAAAAGAAAAATGAAGAACAATTGTAGTGATAAGGCAAGCAGGCCTGCGTTTAATCCCACCCAGCTCCCGCACAGCCAGCTTACCCTGGAAATAACAACACACAAATTGTATTCATAAACACTGTTTGTCCCATTAGTTAGCTCTAGCTTCTTACTGTCTAATTTTTACATCTTGATTAACCCATTTCTAATAATCTGTGTGGCACCATGAGGTCTGTCTGACCTGGTGGCTGGCTCCATGGCATCTCTCTCTGACCCTTCTTCCCAGCATTCTGTTCTTTTACTCCACCCACCTTGGGGCTGATCTATCAAATGGCCAAGGCTGTTTCTTTATTAACCAATGAAATCAACACAAAACAGAAGACCCTCCCACATCAAACAATCCTCTGTTCTATCAAGATAAATGTGCTAGATTACTACCAAAAGCAATGGCAGGCAAAAAGGACTGTACCAAACCATTCTGAGCAAGGTCTTGTTTTGATCTCAAAAAAAAAAAAAAAAAAAAAAAAAAATTGTGACGAAAGATTACTTAAGGATCTTTTGTGCAGGAGGCCTGAGGTGAAGTGTGTTTTGCTACTGGAAAATGTGTCCTGCTATGTATTTCTGCACCAAGGAAGTCAGGTTATAGCCCTACTTGAAAGGTTTCAGAGTTCTGATTGGGACAGGAACACTTTGCAGTGTGCAGACACATGCTTTACATTTCACAGGTTTAGGAAACCCTGTACACTATTATTCCTAACCAGCAATGCTCTCTAATTTCAAGGATTAAGATTCAAAGAAATGTATACAGCATCCTGTAACACCCGATTCTGTGTTACCCCCTCGGTACAGTTCGCGCGCCACTGTACCTTACGCGAGTCGGACAAGGGCCTGGAGATTGAAAGAACACACAAAGAGACCTGGGTCATTCGAAAGGAGATCAGCCGAATGCCGTTTATTTAGCCTTGGGGAAAATCTTATATACCCCACTCCTGCCCAAGGAATTCCACCCAGGCAGGTGGGAAATTACCATATCTAACTGCTGCACAAGGACTTCCACCTAGGCAGGTGGGAAATTACCATACCAACAATAGAGTCAACAATGCCCTACAACAAATCACCAGGCGGGGCAGAGGGAGCACAGGAACAAACAGGATGCTTAGTCATCTGACCAGAAACCGTCCTCAAGGTGAGCCCCAGGAACAAGGGCAGACCCGGGCCCTACAGCATCCCAAGACACAAAGAGTTCCTATGTGTTATACCCAATGAACTAACATTCTACTCTGACAAAAAAAGCCTTCCTAAAAATTAAAAGTATAAAAATGTTTCCAAACACAACTTTTGAGGCCAACATTACCCAGTCAAGCCAGAGCAGAAAACATGATGTAATTCATGATAAATAAAAAAATCTTAAAATCTTTATCCCTCTATGAGAGCATTGTAAAGGATTATGCATCATGAGTACACTGGATGCACCTTAGGTTGCATTGCACACTTCCACTTACACAGACCAATAACACACTGGCAGATAAAAAGTCAAATTTGTGTGAAGAGCTTAAAAAACACACAAAAAAAACATTTAGAAAATGTAAAATTATTTCATGACAAAATGCTCAATATTTTAGATATAATGTTTAGGGGCAGTGGCACACACTTTTAATTCTAGCACTTGGGAGGGAGACAGAGGCAGGCAGATCTCTGTGAGTTCAAGGGCAGCCTGGTCTATAAGAGGTAGATATAGACAAAAATGTACACCAGGATGCTGAACGTTATTTATGATAAATCCACAGTTAACTCCATGTGCCTTAAATGGAAAATATTGAAACATTTTCTAAGATCATAATAAGGTAAGCATTCTGAGCAGTTTCATTCAACTTGATACTAGAAGATGTAAGCTGATATTTTAGGTAAGAAAAGGAGAAAAATGACCCACAAGTAGCAAATATAAGACCTTCTAGTTCTGTATCCTGTGTTATTATATGAGAAAAGCCATGAAATACATTGGAAATAAAATAATTTAATTAAAATTGCAATGTAGCCCTTAGCAAGCAAGGACACATGATCTCAGCAGCAGAAGATACATCCAGGAGCAAGCAAGGACACCTGATCTCAGCACCAGAAGATACATCCGGGAGCCAGCCTGCAGCAAGGTGGGCAGGCCCTGTGTCTGTGAGCTCCTTGGCAAGCAAGGACACCTGATCCTGTAAAAGAAGATCCATAGAGGTGCATTCGGAAGAAGAGATGGGCAGGGGCCAATGCAAGAATTCCTCCAACAATCTGAAAAACAACATGAAATCACCAGAACCCAGCAATCTTACAACAGGAGGATTTGAACACCTCAATCAAGAAGAAGTAGAAAACCTTGACTTTTTGAAAGTGATAGAGGCCCTTAAATAGGAGGTGAAAAACTCCCTTAAAGAAATGGATGAGAAGAATAACAAAAAGTTTGAAGAACTGAGTAAATCCGTAAATGATATCCTAGGAAACCAAGGAAAAACAATCAAACAGATAATGGAAACAGTTCAAGAATTGAAAACTGAAATGGAGGCAAGGAAGAAAACACAAACCAAGGGCCATCTGGATATGGGAAATCTAGGTAAATGAATAGAGACTACAGTAACAAGCATAACCAACAGGATACAAGAGATAGAAGAAAGATTCTCTGATTCTGAAGATACCATAGAGAAAATAAATGCACTGATCAAAAAAATAAGCAAATCCAACAAATTCTCATCACAGAACATTCAGGAAATCTGGGACACAATAAAAAGACCAAACCTAAGAATAACAGGGGTAGAAGAAGGAGAAGTACAGCTCAAAGGTCCAGAAAATATATTTAATAAAATTATAGAAGAAAACTTTCCCAATTTAAGAAAGATATTCCTATGACGGTTCAAGAAGCATAAAGAACACCAAATAGACTGGATCAAAAAAAAATCACTTCGCCAGATAATAATCAAAAACAGAAAACATACAGAATAAAGAAAGAATATTAAGAGCTGCAAAGGAAAAAGTTCAAGTAACTTATAAAGGTAAACCTATCTGACTTACAACTGACTTCTCTATGGAAACCATGTGAGCCAGAAGGTCCTAGAAAGATGTACTGCAGAAACTAAGAGACCCTGGAAGTAAGCCCAGACTACTATACCCAGCCAAGTTTTCATTCACTATAAATGGAGAAAACAAAATTTTCCAGGATAAAAACAAATTTAAACAATATGTAGCCACAAATCCAACCTTAGAAAAAGTAATAGAAGGAAAATCACAAACCAAGGAGTCCAACTATGCCCACAATAACTCAGACATCTAGCGACCCTTCACCAACACATCTCAAAGAAGGGAGACACGCAATCTCTTCTACCAAAAAAACAAAACAAAAAAAAAAATGATGACCGGATTTAACAACCACTGATCATTAATATCACTTAATATCAATGGACTCAATTCACCTATAAAAAGGCACAGGCTAAGAGATTGGATATGAAAACAGGATCCAGCATTCTGCTGTTTACAAGAAACACATGACAACCACAAAGACAAACATCTACCCAGAGTAAAAGTTTGGGAAAAGGTTTATCAAACAAATGGACCTAATAAACAAGTGGGTGTGACCATACTAACTTCTAACAAAGTTGACTTCAAACTAAAATCAATCAGAAGAGATGGAAAGGGACTCTTTATACTCATAACAGGAAAAATCCTTCAGAATAAAGTCTCAATCCTGAATATCTATGCCCCTAATATAAAAGCACCCACTTATGTAAAAGAAACATTACTAGAACTCAAGGCAGCCATCAAACCACACACACTAGTAGTAGGAGACTTCAACACTCCTCTCTCACCAATGGACAGGTCAATCAGACAGAAACCTAACAGAGAATTAAAAGACTTAATGGAAGTAATGAACCAAATGGACTTTTAACAGACATCTATAGAACACTCCACCCAAACAGGAAAGAATATACCTTCTTCTCTGCGGCTCATGGAACCTATTTGAAAATTGACCATATACTCGGTAACAAAGCAAACTTCCACAGTTACAAAAAATATTAGTAACCACCTGTGTCTTATCATATCACCATGGATTAAAATTAGAATTCAACAAAAATGCTACCACCAGAAAGCCTCCAAAGTCATGGAAAGTGAACAGTCAACTACTGAACCACACCTGGGTCAAAGAAGAAATAAAGAAATTAAACTCTTTCTTGAATTTAATGAACACAAAGACACAACGTACTCAAACCTATGGAACACAATGAAAGCAGTGCTAAGAGGAAAGTTCATAGCACTAAGTGCCCACTTAAAGAAAACGGAGAAAGCACTCATTGCAGACTTAGCAGCACACCTGAAAGCTCTAGAAAAAAAAAAGAAGCAGACTCACCTAGGAGGAGTAGAAGACTGGAAATAAACTGAGGGCAGAAATCAACAAAATAGAAACACAGAAAACAATGCAAAGAATCAATGAAACCAAAAGCTGGTTCTTGGAGAAAATCAACAAGATTGACAAGCCTCTAGCCAAACTAATCAAACAGCAGAGAGGGAAGACACAAATTAATAAGATCAGAAATGAAAACTGGGACATAACCACAGACACAAAGGAAATTCAGAGAATCATTAGATCTTACTACAAAAGCCTGTATGCCACAAAATTGGAAAATGTAAAAGACATGGACATTTTTTTCAGATAAGTACCATATACCAAAGTTAAACCAGGACCAGGTGAACAATCTAAATTGTCCTGTTAGCCACGAAGAATTTGAAACTGTTATCAAAAACCTCCCAACCAAAAAGAGCCCAGAATCAGATGGTTTCAATGCAGAATTCTACCAGAACTTCCAAGAAGGCCTAATACCTATACTCCTTAAGGTATTTCATAATATAGAAACAGAAGAGTCATTACCAAATTCCTTTTATGAAGCTACAGTTATCCTGATACCTAAACCACACAAAGACTCAATCAAGAAAGAGAATTACAGGCCAGTCTCACTCAGGAACAATGAAGCAAAAATTCTCAATAAAATACTGGCAAACTGAATCCAAGAATACTTTAGAAAAATTATCCACTATGATCAAGTAGGCTTCATCCCAGAGATGCAGGGCTGGTTCAACATACGAAAATCTATCAATGTAATCCATCATATAAATAAACTGAAGGATAAAAACCATATGATCATCTCATTAGATGCGGAAAAATATTTTGACAAAATTCAACACCCCTTATGAAAAAGGTCTTGGAGAGATTAGGGATACAAGGGTCATTCCTAAATATAATAAAAGCTATTTACAGCAAGCCGACAGCTAACATCAAACTAAACGGAGAGAAACTCAAGGCTATCCCACTAAATTCAGGAACACGACAAGGCTGTCCACTCTCTCCTTATCTCTTCAATATAGTGCTTGAAGTTCTAGCAATAGCAATAAGACAACATAAGGGAATCAAGGGGATTCGATTTGGAAAGGAAGAAGTTAAACTTTTGTTATTTGCAGATGATATGATAGTGTACATAACCGACCCCAAAAACTCCACCAAAGAACTCCTACAGCTGATAAACTCCTTCAGTAACGTGGCAGGATACAAGATCACTCCAAAAAATCAGTTGCCCTGCTATACACAAAGGATAAGGAAGCAGAGAGGGAAATCAGAGAAGTATCACCTTTCACAATAGCCACAAATAGGATAAGATATCTGGGAGTAACTCTAACCAAGGAAGTGAAGGATTAATTTGACAAGAACTTTAAGTCTTTGAAGAAAGAAATTGAAGAGAATACCAGAAAATGGTAGGATCTCCCTTGCTTGTGGATTGGGAGGATCAACATAGTAAAAATGGCAATTCTACCAAAAGCAATCTATAGATTCAATGCAATCCCCATCAAGGTCCCATCAAAATTCTTCACAGATCTTGAGAGGACATTAATCAACTTTATATGGAAAAACAAGAAACCCAGGATAGCCAAGACAATCTTATACAATAAAGGAACTTCTGGAGGCATTACCATCCCTGACTTCAAACTCTATTACAGAGCTACAGTATTGAAAACAGCTTGGTATTGGCATAAAAACAGAGAAGTCGACCAATGGAATCGAATCGAAGACCCGGATCTTAACCCACAAACTTATGAACACCTGATTTTTGACAAAGGAGCTAAAAGTATACAATGGAAGAAGGAGGGCATCTTCAACAAATGGTGCTGGCATAACTGGATGTCAACCTGTAGAAGAATGAAAGTAGATCCGTGTCTATCACCATGCACAAAACTCAAGTCCAAATGGATTAAAGACCTCAATATTAATCAGAATACACTGAGCCTGATAGAGGAGAAAGTGGGAAGTACTCTACATCCAATGGGCACTGAGACCGTTTCCTACGTATAACCCCAGGAGCACAGACATTAAGGGCAACGTTGAATAAATGGGAACTCCTGAGCATCTTCTGTAAAGCAAAGGACACTGTCACTAAGACACAAAGGCAGCCTACTGACTGGGAAAAGATTTCACCAACCCTGCAACTGACAAATGTCTGATCTCTAAAATATATAAGGAACACAAGAGACTAGACTTTAAAATGCTAATTAACCCATTTAAAAAATGGGGCTCTGAACCGAACAGAGAATTCTCAACAGAAGTTCAAATGGCCAAAAGACACTTAAGGTCATGTTCAACGTCCTTAGCTGTCAGGGAAATGCAAATCAAAATAACTTTGAGATACCATCTTACACCTGTCAGATTGGCTAAAATCAAAAACACCAGTGATAGCCTGTGCTGGAGACCTTGTGGGATAAGGGGTACACTCATCCATTGCTGGTGGGAATGCAAACTTGTGCAACCTCTTTGGAAAGCAGTGTGGCGGTTTCTCAGGAAATTCGGGATCAACCTACCCCAGGACCCAGCAATTCCACTTTTGGGAATTTACCCAAGAGATGCCCAATCATACTACAAAAGCATTTGTTCAACTATGTACACAGAAGCATTATTTGTAATAGCCAGAACCTGGAAACAACCTAGATGCCCTTCAGTGGAAGAATGGATGAAGAAACTGGAATATATACATATTAGAGTACTACTCAGCGATAAAAAACAATGACATCTTGAATTTTGCAGGCAAATTGATGGAAATAGAAAAGACTATTCTGAGTGAGGTAACCCAGACCAAAAAAGATGAACATGGGATGTACTCACTCATAATCAGTTTCTAGCCATAATTAAAGGACATCTAGCCCATAATTCGTGATCCTTGAGAAGATAAGAAGATGAACCCAAAGAAAAACATACAGTTATCCTCTTGGATATTGGAAGTAGACTAGATTCCCGGGCAAAAATTGGGAACTTGGGGGTTGGGTGGGATGGGGGCAAGGGGAGATTGGGAGAGAAATGCGTGAAGGGCAGGATGGGGATTGCTTGGGGGAATAGGATGCTAGGGATATAGGAAGGGTGGATATGAGAGCAGGGAAGCATATATCTTAATTAAGGGGGCCATCTTAGGGTTTTCAAGAGACTTGACTCTAGAGGGATTCCCAGGTATCCAGGAGATCCCCCTAGCTAGTTCCTTGGGCAACTGAGGAGAGGGAGCCGGAAAAGCCTAGATGCTATAGCCATAC